>NC_090189.1:14796125-15096125 GCF_024679245.1 Pseudorasbora parva | reverse complement strand
AGATACATTTATTACGGGAACAGCCCCACATGAACAGCCTTGTCTTTTTGATACTGACAGATCAATTTGGCATGTATATGCGATGGTAATAGCACAATATGGCATATTTAGCATCTCATTAACTACTCATTTGGTTTCAGTCTTAAACTTAATCATCATGTTTCATATTCTTCAAGGTTTTTAATGCTTGGTGGCTCTTCTCCAATGCCACTTCTGCAGATTCTGCATTGTTTATTCACCCCCGAATGTTTCTGTTTATTGATTTTGCACAATATCAGGGAGAAAGACTTGATTTGACATTTGCTGACTTTTATCAGTAGAAATATTCAAAAACATCAGTATGCAAAAATGCAGTATATGGATTTTGAGAGCGATGTTATGTTTTATCAACCGCTCAACACGGTAATTTGTGTGACTGATGGTTTCATGTGTACCGGTAGGATAAAGCAATTGTAAAATAGATGCAAAGCCCAAAATAATTTTTTTCAAGAAAAACTCCAGTGTAATGCAGACAAATTATAAGTCAGGGCAGTAGAAAGATTAGCATTATGGTCCTTTTTAGTAATGTAGAAACAGTGCAATACAATACAATAATACAATTCAGTGTAATGGTAATTCAATAAGGCAATTCAGGACAGTGTAAAGGATGTAATATAAGGGCAATTAGTAAACAGTAGAGGTTTTCATGCAGCCAATACAGAAGCAGTTTACTTTGATCCTTGCTCTAGTTTAACAATGGTGTACTGTGGAAGGAGATTCAGCAGCTGTTTTTCAGAGCAGATATATTAGGTCTGGGACACACTAGAAGATTTAGACTTGGGAAAAAAAGATGTCATCATCTTCTTGCGAGTTTTGTTTTATGAAAGAAAAAAAAAATTGATGTTTGTAGCAGCCAAGATTCAGCTATAGAAGCATGCAACATCCGGATGGTGAAGCGTGCTCGCACTCATTGGCTATCACAGGTATCACGCCATCTGCCAAATCAAGAGTCGTCAATGACAAACATATTTGATATTTATGATTCGGGATTGTGCGGGCTCTGACTAAAATAAATATGATTACACCACTCATTTGAGGATTTTTTTTAACAAAAAGTTGTTTTCAAGCCTCGAATCAGGAATCTAAAAATAATTTTTTACTAAAAGTTTTTAGTAAAGTTTTAGTAATGTTTTCAGAAAGTGTTTTAAAATGAACATTTAATTTAAATATGTTTTATTATTAATAATTTTTTCAAGCTAATCAAACTTAAGCTTAATTAATTAAATATTAAATTAATCTATTATAATTAGTTGACGCTGAAGTATATAAAAATTTCAAGATTAAATTGACTCTTCTATTCCTGTATCTGTTGAATTTGACTTAATTTTCTTAGTCAGTTATCATTAAACTGAATGATTAGTTGTCAATTTTTAACTAGAATTAACTAGAAAAAAATACCTCATAATTCATTACTTTTTATTTTTTATTATGTTTATCCAATAAAACTTAAAGCCTAATCTGTTAAATGATTAACACTGACTCAATCATTGATTTTATTAACTTAAATGTTCAATCTTAAAATAATCTCTCCTACTAAGACTGTTTGTTTAATCAAAGGTAAAATTATTTTTGCAAATGCATTTGACATAGAAATGACACGCTTCAGGTTTAACATCTCTCTTTGTCTTCAGGTAAATCCAAGATTGTAAGTGACTGGTCTGTAAACAGCCAAATGACGCTAGTCTTGACCGCTGGCAGCCAGAAAATTACATCTTTATATGTTTACCTGTCAATTAATCATGGTCATTTGAAAAAGATGTCAAGAAGGACATATAATTAGGGCTTGTAATGCCGACCATGTTATTATTATTTTTGCCCCATTTCTTTTATTTTGCTATTTTGTTGTGTACTCTGCCTCTAATGGTGTGTACGACGCTGTAAATCCATTATGCCAAAACTACTTGTTGTTTTCCCTGTCATTACTGATAATTAACTCGCTGGTCATTCTTAATGCATTGAGAGGCAAGATAGAATTAACTATGCAGCTGCACATTATTGAATATAAGGAACATTCCAGTGAATTTAATTAGAATAAAAGGGTTTTTATGGATACATCTGCCTGTAAGTGCTCAGAGTGGCCTCTCTGTAATTCTCCCACGCATGGCACTGGCTAATACAAATTTTGAAAACAAGTAGACTAGCATAGTGTTTATTGTAGAAAGGAGGCGGGATTATTCATGCTATTCAATGGACAAGCAATCGTTGACCTCTGGTCTCCGTAAGTGAATTTTATGCTAATGTTCCCATTTTCTGCTTTAAATTGATATTGTGCTGTTTAACGTTAAAGTGATCTAAATTCCCATTATGTCCCCTAAATAATAATAATAATAGTCTGTTTTTAGTTGTAGTAATAGGGATTTGTTTACAGTTTGGTTCAGAAAAATTTGTGCTCTGTAGCTCAAACAGTAGAGCATGACAGAGGTTTTGATTCCCAGCGAACGCAGGGAACTAATGAAATATAAGCCTTGAAGTTTTTAAAGACCCTAATGTTAATTTGTTTTCCTGAATATTATGTTTACCCAAGTGGACTACATTTCTAGCATTTCTAAAAGGAAGACATTAAAGGTGCAGGAAGTGATTTCTGAGAATCGCTGTTGAAAGTGGATCGGACTGAGAAGCACAACCTAATTGTAGCCAATCTGCAGTAGGTGGCATATACCAGTGATGAGCAGTAAAGTTTTTTTTTTAATCCGGGTATGCTGGGGGACATGGCATGTCATGTCAAAAAATGTGCCATGTGCAGATACGGCAACTGGGTTTATTATAAACAAGACGCTTACAATCACTCTTGAGAATGTTAGTTACCTACTCAGTTGCTTACTCTCCTAACGCATAGCAAAACAGCTAAAAGTATTCCTAATATGTTAGACCTTTTATATAAATTACCCTACATTTACTTGTTGAACTCTTCACAAGCATCCTTATGAGCTGAATTTCTGAAAAAGGACGCTTGCAAAAGTGTTTCGCAGTGTTACATAAACTACATGCTTCACCTTCATCTAAAGAGTCTAAAGGCCTTATCATACACAATGTGAAACCAGGAGCGCACGTTGTATCAAATAGCAAATGCACTCACAAGAAGTTAAAAAAGCCTGAAAACAAGCCATGCTCAGGCACATTGTTGGTGCGCTGCTATTTTGAGGCAACTGAAAATGCAGTTTTTTTTTTAATTTCATTTAAAGGGTGCATTACTATTATGCTCTTATAGGCAGGTGCACATACACACTGTTTATTACACACAGGGACATGCAGCAGCACACAAATAATTTTATACATTAAAAATGAAAAGATTCCTCTCTAGAGACGCGTTCAGTCGTTCCACTGGTAAATTCTGCCATGTAAGTAGCAAATCTGCCATGGTGCAAGCACAACTGGCTCAGTTCTGACTTTTAATTTTTTTTATTTAGTCTAGATAGTTGTGTATCAATGTGATTTTCGTTGTTCGGGATCTGCCACATTTTCCCGCTCAGGCGAGCGATTCGCGGACAGATTTGCCTGTGCATGAAATCCCTAATATGCCAGCAAACCAACGAGAACGCTGGACAATGATGCCGATACATAACAACAGAGCGTAGGTGCCAGAGCTGTTGTGGATCCATATAAACTCATGATGGAGGAAAAAAGAGTAAGCAAGAGGGAGATTTGAAGAAAGACTGTAGAAAGAGAGATGACTGAGAGACATTACAAAATAGGTCAGAGGAATATCACTGGAATAAAAGGGTTATGATCAGGCAAGAGCTTTAGGACCCACGTTAATATTAGAAAAGTAAAGAAATGTCCAGCACTGGAACAGGGAAGGCCTGAATACGGGTGCCGAGGTTACAATGTTTCTACTCCATTTCACAAAAAAACCAAATATGATGTTGTAATGTTAGCTATAATAACAGGACTGTTTTGAGCTGGTGTGCTACTGATGAACTCTTGCTTGTAGAAGCTCTTGTGTACTGTATGTTATTTTTTTTGTTCTTCCTTGTCCTTCATCATCCTTTCGCGCAGCATTATTTTGCTTCACTTCAGCTATGAGAAAGAGACATCCACTTTTGTCTGTGCATTTTGGGGGTGGAGCAATGAAGGGAGGGGTGTGTTTGGTAGATTTCAGATAGCAACAGTGTTTCTTAGAATTAGCTTACTGCTCCTCTAAATATGTGCTGACAAATTAAGGAATCCTTCTATTGTAAAGACGTCGTTCATGAATTTTTATTAAGTTAATTGACTGGACCCTTATGGAAGGATAACAAGCAACTTCGGAATGATCAAATTAATATTCTCTATATCTTGAATTCATTAAGCGTACATGCTTAACAAGGTTATGTTTGGAAGCAGCTAGATGAAGCATAACGCAATGGAATTGAAAAATTGATTTAATTTAAGACACACTTGCATTTAATGTATATTAGCAAACTTTTGCATGCTTTTTCTTTTTATTAGGTGTAATGTAATGAAAAACAGCCAATCACAGTGTGGAATGTAATTTGCAAGTTTATAAGCGATGATTTGTTTTCAGATGTCACTCTCAAAAGTTTACACACATTGAGTTGAGTCAGTAGCTGCTGTTTTTCCACAGTGTGTGATTATGAGGAACGATTTGACTGAAGATACTCCTTTCCTTAATGAGACCGTCGACTGCGAGCTTTGGCTGTGTGCCTCTGTCGGTATGTGTTTCGGTCAGAAATGTGAGGATCAGGCTCTGATGTGTGGTTTTGTGTGTGCTGCACAGCTTTCATCCAAGGCTAAGCAGAGACTACAGGAGCTCAGATGAAATCAATTCCTTATCCAGCTGTCATGTCGTAGCAATCCCAGAAAATTTGGACTTTGATACCTCTGTGTTTTTGAGGGTAGATCTTCTAGTTTGGTAACTTCACTTAATGGTGAAATAATAAGAAGTCTGTATTTTCATTCTTGCTAGGGATATCAATTAAACATGTTACTTTAGTATGATTAATTATTAAGTAACATGTTTTAAAAATGTTCCTTATTAATCAAACCCCCTGATCCGTACTTAAATTGTGGTGATTTTTTTTTTTTTTTTGCCACCTTTGGGGCAATTAAACTCTGCTTTAAAATGATTAATTGGTCAGGCATATGTAATTAATTACATAAAAATAATAGATTGACTGTCTTTGTTCTAACTAGTCTTCAAACCAGTTTTATTGGTTATCTATTAGGCCTGCATGATATTGGGAAGAAAAAAAAACGGACTTTGCGATATTTAG
This sequence comes from Pseudorasbora parva, assembly GCF_024679245.1. Classification (NCBI taxonomy): domain Eukaryota; kingdom Metazoa; phylum Chordata; class Actinopteri; order Cypriniformes; family Gobionidae; genus Pseudorasbora; species Pseudorasbora parva. Next base: position 15,090,873 of record NC_090189.1, on the reverse strand, counting down.
GTTTTTATCTCTTTTGCCAGATCTCTATTTGGAAAGAATTTAAGAATGATTGGGGTGATTTTGTTGTTAAGTGAATCTGTATTGGAAATAAACAAATTACAAGCATAGACAAATACAATAGAACAAACCTATCTTTTTCAGGTAAGTCTAACAGTATTTAGGTACAGAAATTAATTATTTAACTGTAAAATAACACTGTGTTGTCTTCAGTGTATACACTCTAAAAAATGCTGGGTTAAAAACAACCCAAGTTGGGTAGAAACTGCACCGACCCAACAATTGGGTTGTTTTAACCCAATGGTTGAGTTGTTCTTACCCAGCAATTGGGTTGTCTTAAGCAACATTTAACCCAACCACTGGGTTAAAACAACTCAACCATTGGGTTAAAACAACCCAATTGTTGGGTCGGTGCAGTTTCAACCCAGCATTTTTTAGAGTGTACATTAAATATAATTCATCTTTGTAAAAGATAGTTATTTTAACAACTAATGCACAGATCCAATATAATGATACGCATCCATTTTCTTTCTCAATTAATTTCACGTAAGCCGTAAGCAACTGTGTTTGAGGATAATCTCGGAGATGGCATTTTGACATAATTTTTCATGTACATGTCTGTTCAAACACAAATAGATGGCAAAGGAACGGACTTCGGTGTTCACGTTCTGTCTGCACATCTGTGTGTGTGTGCACAGAAAACAGCATGTGAATTCTGAATTGAGTTCTCTTTAGTGTTGTCTTGCGCTTGAATGTTTTAAAATTGCTTGAATGCTTAAACTGACAGGACCTAAACACAGGAAAATCATAAACTTTCACTCTATGAAGGTTAAACCCAACACAAACCACTTGTGCCACACAAGTCCTGAAAAGTGAAGCCAAAGCGTTTTCAATCTTTTTTCTAAATTCATTTTACCGGTAGGTAGTTTTTATCACGCTGATGTGAATTCAAGTGTTTGTTCTTTAAATAAGTTTGGTTTTAGTTAGTTGTTTGATGCTGTAAAATTGGGGCTGTGATGTTATGATTGACAGCTGAGATTCGACAGCTTCTCTTGAGCTAAGTAGTCACTGAGGCACCAATGGACATTTTTGGGAACTTCAAGTGGAGATTGGAGCTTTACCTCTAATTTCTACATTTCCATTACAGTTTATTTTACAAAAGGTTCAGGGGCATGTGATTGATTTGTTGGGAGTGTGGGCGGGACCTTGACATCACGGCTCCACTTAACGCTCACTACTGCCCAGATTCGAGACCCAATATTTGGGTGCTGGCGGCTTCACTTAACTCAGTGGAAGAGAGAGAAGGTGCGTCATCCATCTTTTTTTTTTAAGTCTATGGCAGATGTCTTCAACCCTGCTCCTGGGCAGCCACTGTCCTGCAGAGTTTATTTTCAACATGCTTCAGCACACCTGCCTGTGTATTTTCAGTAAGTCATCCTGAAGATTGATTAGCTTTACTTGTCTTTTATAAGGGTTGGAGCTAAACTCTGCAGGACAGTGGGTCCCCAGGAGCAGGGTAGAAGTTCTCTCGTTTATGGTTAAACCTTGAAAATAATCAGAGAATCACGTGTTTGGAACCTTGTGCTTGGTCCGTTCAGATCACATTTCACTTACAATCCCTATACTTGACATCACATCCTGCGATGTGACTATCGTAGATGCGCACATCGCACTATCAATGCTAAAACAATCTACCCTTTTATCTATGGTCCAGGTATGTTTTGCAGTAGGTGTTGTTTTACATGATATAGTGGCAAAAGAAAATAAATCTGGAATATTGTTTGTTTGTTTCCTGTATAGTTAGCATAGCTGGTGCACTCTTAAATATAAAGATTGTTATTGTGAACAGCTCTTAAAAGAGCAATTATTTTATTCATTTTTTTCTTAGTGTGAATAGTATTTTAATAATCGGAAGAAGTTTTTTTCCCCACTATAAATAACCTTTTATGCAATGGAAAGTTTCCATGCATGCTGAAGGTTATTTATGCCTAAAAGAACCTTTGTTTTCAGAAGAGATGTTAGATCTACAGCCTACATCTCTCAAATATAGAGTTAGGAAGTAATAGGTAATGAAAGGAAATATGAGTTTATAACGTTGAACGGAGGAAGAAAGAGTTGTAGTGTGGGAAATTAGATGAAATGTTCCATCGTCACACAATCAGCTCAACAATGCTGTGCTCACAGAAGGAATTGTTATGTGCTTGCCCTGCCAGTAATATTGTCTCGAGAGACCGAGCTAGGCAATAGCTTTAGCAAATTTCCTCACTTTTTCTGAACTTTTTGTATTGTAAGCTGTGAAGTTTTTTTGTTTTGTTTTATATTTATTTTGAATGTCTTCCACTCTTAATTGTACTTCCAGCTGGGTGGCAATCATTCCAGCTGCCGGATACGCTGAACGCTTCTCAACCTCTTAAAGCTTTGGCTTTGCTTTGGGTGCATAAAATTCACCATGCATTCCCCAAATTAACTGGGTAGAGAGTTGTGGAGATCCCTTGAGCTCATTTTTGGACTGCTGCTAAACATTGTCTAAAAGAGCGATCAAGTTATATGCAGTGGGTCTCAAGAAGTATTTGGATTCTTTTGGACGCTTAAATGGATTAGTTCACTCAAAAATGAAAGTTTTGTCATTATTTACTCACCCTCATATCGTTCCAAACCTGTATGACCTTCTTTCTTCTGTGGAACACCTTCTTCAAAGTATCTAATGTGATCAAAAAAAAAAAAAAGGTTTTGATAATATATATGAATGATTAAATGATGGATGGAACTATCGCTCTTAAAATGATCAACCAAGTATCAACTCGAATGGCATGTGCAAACAACTTGATTTTATATATTTTGGTATACAATGCAATGGCAGCAAAATACAGTTTCATGCCCGGTAATTTTTATGCACAGTAAATTTTCTCAAAACAAGCCAAAAAGTTTTGCACAATTTTTTTTCTCTCCTGCACGAGTAGTTTAACATAATCTTAAATTGCACATTTGATCATGTCATAAGAGCAAACCGATACAAACAACTAGAGACCTGCGCGGGATGAATTTTTCTGTACGTCCCTGAAACGGTTTAAAGTAATTTAACATAAAAGCAAGCGCGTACATGGTTTGACGTGGCAGAATGTGCTCAAAGTGCACTTCCTTAATAATTACTAAAAAGCTGGCATCTCGGTTCAACGCAATCTTCCAAAGCTCCGTTATAAAGCTGACTGCACAATGAATCTTTTATAAGGTCTACACTTTCTTTGTTATAATCAGAGGATTTGCCAGCATGCAGAATTCAGCGCTGAACAAAAACTCACTTTGAGCGCAGAGTGGATTCTATCTTAAATTGCATCCCATTGGGCCATTGCATTTTAGAAATCAAAGCATATGTCCATGATGGGCTACATTGCACAACGCAGCAATAACATGTTAGAAACAGAAATTCTGCCCGTTCTTGGGCCTGTAAATCATTTTTAGGTGTTCTTGTTCATTTTTTGCAATAGATGAGTAACAATTTATTTGTTTTTAGATGTTTTATTTTTAGATATTTCTATTTAGCGGGAGTTCTTCAAATAGTTTCATTCTCCTGCCCGCACTCGGCCATTCAGTCTAGTCCCGCAAGTCCCACGGTAGTCCCTTGGGAGTGGCGGTCTCTTTACTGAACCATGTCTAAGTGTTGTTAGAGGAAGTTGGCAGTGCATCTGCATTCATGCGCATGCAACTGCTTTTAATTCAAGTCAGTTTGGAGGACTTTTATTTGCATGGTCAGGATAGAAATCCGGAGGTTCAGAGGAAGGACAGAGGAAGCCCCAAGCCTGTGAAAATCAATTTATTCTTATAATTTGTACGCGCACATAAAGGACACCATTCCACAACTTATTTGTGGAATGGAATGCTTTGATTGTCACACTTTATGGTAGTTTATTTGGACAGTCATATTTCACAAACACCCACTGCCTCATCAAAAAAATAAGAGGCTTTTTTCTTCTCACGGGTGTATCAAATCAATAAAAAGGGCCACGGGGGATCACAAACCTACAATTTTATCCAAACGCACGCACAGAGGAACTGCAATCTGATATATAATCTAAAAGTTTTTTTGCATTACATGTTGTTATATTGTTCCTCCTCACTAATTCAGGATCTACTGGGGAAGTTTAGCATGATTCGCAAAGTTCAGCAGCCCTGTAAATTCGTCAGTCTCAGCCAGCATTTAAACTTGATGTTCTGGGATCTTCTTCAAAGCAAATGACATTTAGTTCCGATTTCTTCATCTCAGCAAAGTCTGACTGCTTTAAGTCAGCTATATTTAACCAAATTTCATGTGTTTGTTCCCTCTTCGTATCTTTTCCCCCCTGGAAATATATGAGGGAACTTGTGGTGTAAAAAGCTTTTTACAATGCAGAATTGTGTCTGGAGACTGAGTCTGCTGTGGCTTGACTTTTAGAGGGTGAAGTATTAGCCTGGACGCTTCAGGAGCTTTGAATTACTTTAAGGTCAGGTAAGGAGTTTGACCTTAAAGTTGGCAGGTTCTGAAAGTCCCGATTCTTGTAATTGCCAGTCTCGTGTTTAAAACCGTCTGCTTTAGCCATCATCATAGTTCCTGAAGTGTTCTCTTTGAAGAACATGTACTCTTGTTTAATAAGGACTTTTAAAACATTGTAATTAATGTCTCAGGGTCCATTGTACTTTTTTATTTCACCTTATCAGACAAGATTTACATGTCAGTTCCATTAAAACAAGTCTAGGATGGTATTAAATGCTGCTAAACACTGCCAGATCAATGATAGAATTGTTGTTTTTTGGTTTTATTTATTGTCTAATTATTTGATTAGTCTTTTAATCATAGAACTTCTCTAAGTTTCTCCTCTAAGATAATTGGAATGAAATCGACTAAGTTTTGTACTTGTGTGGCATTTTAGGAACCTTATTGGGATTTTATTTTTGCTTGCTTTGGTGAGGTCCTTGTTAATATTTCCCTCTGTAATAATCAAGGCGTTTGACTGGTCCCTCAACTTCATAAATCATCAATAATGTTTTTGTGCTGAAGCTTTTGAATTTCTCCGTAAGACATAAATGCTGCACCGCCAACGGTTCCAGCCCTGAGGTTTTGGCACGCTCTCATGTTTAAATAAAACGGTCTGCCTTTTTAGCTGCTTTTAATGAAAACTGGAAACATTTCTCTGCAGTTCCAGACCTCTGTGTAACTGAGCTTTCATTTGATGCATTTTATTGCACGCAATGGCAAGAACTGGGTTGATATTTAATTTGTTGTAAAAGTACATATCTATGCCATCAACTCTCTGCCAACACTCGCTCTCTCTCTCTCTCTCTCGCTCTCTCTCTCACTCTCTCTCTCTCGCTCTCTCTCTCGCTCTCTCTCTCTCTCGCTCGCTCGCTCGCTCTCTCTTTCGCCCTATCTCTATCGCTATCTCTCTCGCTCTCCGTCTCTCTCTCTCTCACACACACACACACACACATACACACACACATTTTTCCTTTTCACACAAATATTGCAACATGTTATTAAAATTTTTATCAAAATGTTCTTTTTCCCCCCACAATACTACATTTCCACCCTCCACTCTGAGCGACTATTTTTATACATTATAAGGATTTCTGAACTACACAAAGCTTTCTTCTAGAATGCAATAGAGCATTTCTTTTGCTTATTACACTGCTCTCTAGAGCAGGGGTTCCCAATTCCAGTCTTTGCGCCTCTTCGCTTTGCAGTTTGTATTGCTACGTCCCAATTCGCATATATTTGCGCATACCTAACCTAAATGTTATCCGAAATTAGAATTTGTGTGCTCCAAATCATAGTATGTTGAAATTAGTACTCCAAAGATAACCTGGATGGTTTAGTTTTTTAGGTTAAAACCCAAAGTGCATATTTGTGCCCTCTCTAACGGCTAATATTGCCCACAACCCATTGCGCTTCGGTCAAAAAACTACAATCATGGCAAATGTGCGATACCGACTGTTAAGTAAAGAGGTTTAGATCAATAGGCTTGAGTGATTTAGTTATCAGTATCTAATCTGACGAATATACCGGTATATTTATTATGCGTCATCCACATTATATTTCATCTGCAACAGCATTGTGAACTTTAATAATGATTATTTTGGTCATTTAACTTTTAAATGCATCATTATACAAATTGCAAACACATGAGGGGAGTTCTTCACATGAAAGACCAACCACTGGCAGATCAACGTGCTACTACATTTCTCAGAAGCTGTAGGATTGACAGGCCTCATAAGCAGTGTTCCCTACTGGAGGCCTGTTTTCTTTAATCCCGCTGAATTTCTGACCATTAATGCCCGCTCATGCAACGTGTGTACATGTGCACAATATTTTAATTGAATTACTTATTAAATACATATAAAACAAATAAAATAAAACCTCACAGATATCTCGGGTGTTTTTGTAGCCTAGCTAATTACCATAGTGTGAGTGTGATGAACTTCCATTTGTTGATTTTTATTTATTTATTTGTATTGTTACGCAGCAAATCCCAGAGCTGCTCTGTATTTTTGACCATCCACCCCCATCCGCAGCAAAGGTAAAACCGCCCACCCATGTGAGATCCAAATGCAGCCTTCTACTTCCTGCTCGCAGATCAAGTTCACTTCATGTCATCAAACATGACGAAACCCAAGCCGTGCATATTAGAGGAGTTTAAGGTTGATTAAATATTATATATATATATATATATATATATATATATATATATATATATATATATATAATATATACACACATTATAGCTAAATATAATACATAAACTTTTATAAAACATATATAAATTTCCATTCTTTCATTTATTATGCATGTGTATAAAATCCATATAAATATTTATTTAATTGTATTTACTGGTATATAGTAACCATTAGGCTTTTAATGACTTATACATTCCACTTCTATCAATCTAATATAAAATAAAATGACCTTGAACTTATCTGTCAAATTCAAAAGCCCTACACTAGATGGATGAATGGATGTATGGATGGATGATTCAGGTCATCCTTACTAGGTCACGTGACCACCTGTCCCGCTTTTTTTGTTGTTGTTTTTTTTAAATTCCAACCAGTGGTTGAAAAGAAAGTAGTAAACACAGTAGGTTGTGACGGCTGTCAATTAAAATGTGGAGAGGTGACTCGTTCCATGGGTTCACTGTCAGAAAATACTGGATAATTCTGTAAATTGGTTACCTTGTTAATATACAATATAAATAAGAGATAATGTACACCCAGCCAGTTGTTATCGCAGAATTAACCCCGACAGAGTTATCAGGACCCCGACGCGAAGCGGAATATCCTGCTTATTACACGGCTACTAGTCTCAAATAAATTAGACACAAAATATTGTCTTGAGATTAAATATTTTATTAGCTCTTACGCAAAGCTTTCGCGAAGAAAAACAGTTCAAAACTGCTTGTAGCCTTTATCTATTGCTGCTAAATGTTGAAAATGAATGCTGAAAGGGTTAGTTTACCCAAAAATGAAACCAAACCTATGATTTACTCACCCTCAAGTTATCGTAGGTGTATATGACATTCTTCTTTCAGACCAATACAATCGAAGTTATATTTAAAAAGTCCAGGCTAACGTTAATCCCAGCAGTAGTTGTAGCTGTTTTTGAAGTCCATAAAAAATGCAGCTGTCTGTCAAATAACGTGCTCCACACGGCTCCAATGGGTTAGTAGAGCCTCCTGATTCGAATTGATGCGTTTGTGTAAGAAAAATAGCCATATTTAAAACTTTATAAAGGAAACCCACCTTGAAGTCTTCCATTGTAGCCATGGCTAAAAAAAGTTTGGGGGATTTAAATTACTGAAATCTGGCAACACTCTTCATTCCAAAACCAGTGAATTTAGACTCGTCTTTTTTTTGTCAACGATATTGCATGTTTATATAACGTTAGTCACAATGTACGCTACGCAGTGACTGTGATGTACTCTGAAATACAAGCATGCAAAAACATCATACTTAAGTTCTCAAAAATATAAATATATAACTTATATTTTTACAAAATGAATAGCCTTGTCAAATGACTATCGTTTTAACTTATATGGTGGAAAAGGTGATGTTTGCTAGAAGGATTGAGTAAACGATCTGTAAGCAAAGTATCTACGGTTGCATTTTGTAATATAAAATAATATTACCCTTTGTCATTAGACACACTATTTAGTTTTGTATGGTACTTGGTGTTTCCTGTTGTTACTGTACTAGCATCTTGCGTTATCTAGACAATGCTGTCTCTCTAAGAAACTTTCAATTTAATCAGAAATTGTTTAAACAGTCGATAAGTGGATAAATCGCTACTTACTGCTTGCAGAATTATAGTTGCCACTTTCTTCAGTTTAAGACGCTAAGTGAAGCTTGCTTGAAATGGGCCGAACAAACGAACGATCTTGAATTAAATGTTTGTGGTATCCGATTATAAACATCAACCATGACTGTTGGCATTTTTTATCTGTGGGAAGGGTAGAAAAGTTCTCACGTCCCCTGCACAGCCTGGAACATGACACGTGTCCATAAGAACTGCCGTTTTTACTATTCTCGAGTGTCTTGTTTACCTGCAGTCCCGATGATTCGGCTGCCGTTCCGCCTGACAATGCACATGTTCGGACATATGCAAATGTTGGGGGCGTACATATAAATGATCCCCAACGATTGCGTCACGGTTGGCCTTATGTTGAGAATCACTTATTTTTTTGTGGTGTTTTTCATTCACAAGATTTTCATATGAAGGAGGAGGCAATGGTGTTTGAGACTCACAGTATGTGATGTCCATGTACTGAACTCTTATTTCGCCATGGCAAGGTTAATTCAATTTTTCATTCTAGGGCACCTTTAATATTTATAAGTAGCTTTGTAATCATGAACAAGAATAGTTAACACATGATCATAAAGTGAACCTGTTCAAGGTTGTACAAGACCTTGTACGTTGCTTTGGGAGCTGATCACCCTGTTGAGGCTTAACTGCTACTAACCTTAACAAATAATATTTTTTTAATATGTTTGACATTAATTTTTTAATACATATTTTTTTTATTCCACTCTGCTCTCTCTTCTAGTTTTTGCCTCTACCAATATTCAATGTTTTTTCCTAAACTTAGTAAATTAAAGCTCTCATTTTTTAGAAGTGTTTATATTTTTACCCTCTGGCATGGTTTCAGCATTCCCTTTCATATCCAGCAGACTGCTTTAAAAACATGAAAAGTGAAAGACAGGAATTATCTTTGTGTTGCTTTAAGTAAGGGAAAGACATATTTGCATATCTTGCATAGGAATTTCAAAATATCTTCCAAATATATTGTGCTGAAAACTGCATTAATAGAAAAATCTTTTTGAATTAGACTTGTTTTATTGTTTAATCAAAGGAATTCTGAATATATATTTTCATCATTTGGGATGTTACTAAGACCCTGAGGTGGTTAAAAGATGGTGGATGTAGTAATCTCTTCATGTTTTATTTTGGCAGACGGATATGTGCTACTCCTGTCAGTGACTTTGAGAAATGCCTCTGAGCACCAGTATCTCAGCTATGACAGCATGCCATTTTACAGCCCCCTCTAGGGCACTTTTCCCACATTTTTGATCATGTGTACCTCTCTCTTTTTATATGCATCCAAGGCTACTGTTTCTCTTTGGGTTTTGGTGACTTAAATGCATTTAGAAGAATGAAGGGGCTCTTGAATATAAAAATACCTGCATTTAAATTCATCTGTAATTCATATTTGTAGTTACATGTTATAATTACACTGTTGAAACTTTCCTTACACCCAACCATACCCTTAAACTGATCCAGACCACCACACCTGTCCCTAACTTTACCTGTATCCAATCTCAATATCAGCAAAAGCATTTAGCAATATGAACATTGCACATATTGTTTGCTGTAAGTACATAGTAATTAAAGCCACCTGATATAAAGTGGGTTCTGATTCTTCTTATGTCAGTAAAGATCATGTTCCATGAAGATATTTCGTCAATTTTCTAATGTTCATATCTCAAAAATGTATTATTAGCAGTATCTAAAATGCATTGTTAAGGACTTAATTTGGACAACTTTTTCCCATACTATTTTTGCAGATTTCAGATTTTCTAAAGGCTAAATGTTATCATATCCTAACAAACCAATCAAACCAATGGAAAACATTTATTTCATATGATGTATAAATATCAATTTGAAAATTAATTGACCCTTATGACCCTTATTTTTATTTAATTTTTATTTATTTTTTGTGGTCCAAGGTCACATTTGAATTGAGTAAAATAATTACATTTTAATACCATAGTTTTCAGATTGTTTATTTAATATGTTTTGTATATTTACACTACCTTTGAAAAGTTTGTCTCGTATCTTCCCCAGACTGCATTATTTTAAACAATAAGTAAAACATAAAAAAAAATATTAGTGCAATTTAAAGTAACCGTTTTGTATTTTATTATATTTTAAAATATATTTTATTGATGACAGGAGAATTTTATGTGGTCATTACCACAGTCTTCAGTGTCACATGATTCTTCAGAAATCATTATAATATACTTATTTGGTGTGCAAACAATTTTTTTATTACCAGTGTTGAAAACATTGTTGGAAACTATGATAGTTTTATTTTTATTTTTAACAGCTTTTATTTGAAAGAGATATTGTCCAAATGCTAACACATTTTTGTGTTCATACTAGGGCTGCCAAAATGTACGCGGTAATGCAAATTCATTTTAACGGCACTAAATTTATTAACGCACGATTAACTGCGCATTTTCTGCTTGATCCTTGGCATAGCCTGTAGTTGGAGAAATTGAGATAAGCCATAGATGTAAAAGGATGCAGTAGCAAACATTAATAAGATAAAGAAAAGGGTTAACATTTATATTGTTATTCTAAACCAAAAGTGCAGTTATTGCCTACAAGCTACCATATTTCCTGTTGAACTTTTATTAGACTCCAGGAAAAGTGTTTTTATACTAAGCACATTCTCTGCAGTCCGAGCGCAAAGCACTGCAAGCTCACTCTCGCTCATGTACGAGGTAAATCATTAACACCATCACCACTTACAGTACATGTGTTTTTTTAACTAAATACATTACAATCGGCTAAAACAAGTCAGGCACACACACACGCATACAAAATACCAGCTGTCCAATAGGGAACGCGCATCTTTTGCGCTCACAGGTCCACATGACCGCTTTCACATTACCAATTTTACATACTGGCAGAGTAAAAACTCCCTTTATATATATTCTTAAAATGAGAGTAATCATTGCTTATTCTGACTTTTTAAGTTTAGGCTTAAAGGGTTACTTCAGCGATTAGCATATGGCTTTGTATCAGTAGAAACCCTGGAGTACATTCGAATGATTGTGCTTCCCCCTCTCATATCCCCCTGAGAAAAGAGATTTTTGCCTTTTATTTCTGGAAAAAATCATCCACAAAAGACCACAGCCAGCAGAGGGAGCTTTTTTCGGCATGTTTTCATCCCGCACATGGGGGGTGAGATCGCACTCTGCTCGGGCAGCCGCAGGTATTCGTGGAAACGAAGTGGTGCGGAGCAAAGTGAGTGTTTCAAATTCTCAAATTAATTCCTATGAATTTTAAGCTTCCAAAGGCATGCACTGAAAATGCACCAGACGGAACACGTGCTGTGAACGACTGCTGCGAGCGCGTTCACGCTTACCTCCGCTCTCATCAGGAGCTCATTCAGCTCATCACGATGCACGTAGTCTGACTCCTGCTGCGTTTGTGCTGTGATACTCCCTCAGCGGCTAAATCACATTATATTGAACAGGTATGTTCAGTTTTTAATTGTAGTGTCTGTTCTCTAACTGAACTGATTTTATGAAAATGAACGCGGTGGGACAGTGATCCAGAGATTCAGTAGCAGTGGCTTTGGGAGTGGCCTCGTAGGGCAGCGAAGCATTCTGGGAATTGTTGTCTTTCATCTCCATTAGACAAACATGGATGTTCTGTCTTTTCTCAGTCTAGAAAGCACCAAATTCAAAAATAATATTAAATATTAAAAACATTTACATTAAATACATTTACAACTGATAAAAATGTGAGATTAAGTTGCGATTAATCACGAGTTAACTCATGACAATCATGTGATTAATCGCGATTAAATATTGGAATCGATTGGCAGCCCTAGTTAATTCTCTTGTTCATTTATTGTCACTCCTCACACTCTCTTACATACAATGTGATCTTTCCTCATCCAGTCCTGGCTGTGACTTGTGCGCAAGTTCAATTAAGGACCAACCAAAACTCCCAAATTCTCTCATACCTACTTTAAAAGCGTAGTCTGTAATTACAGCAACTGGCAGGCCATTAGTGGTAGTGCAAGAACAAACAGCAGCTCTTCCTGTTCAATTCTGTGGTAATTAAGCAGTCCTATTTGCAAACCCAAACCTCTGTTTTAAGCCTGTGAGCTGAGTCTTTGTCTTTGAATGTCTGCTTCATAAATTATAGATTATATGTGTAATTAGTCACTCATAACCTTGTTTATTATGTCTCTTCTAGTTGCAAAGAAAATGATCGTGTATTTTTCTTTGATGCCTTAGTGATTACTTTCTTACAGTTTGAAAATTGTGTCTGATCTATAGTGTAAAAATTAGAAAAAAAATTAGGGTCACACTGAACAACTAGTTTTTTGAAAACACGTTATACTTGTTTAAATGTAAATGCTTAAAATACTTTTTATAAGATTAATCTATGTAAATGTTTGTTCATATATTTTCACTTTTAATCTATGTTTATTCATAATGCATTGTCGAATGATAATTTATACAACTTGCAATGAAATGAATATTGGTTAACAAATGCTTTAATAGGTCGTTTCCTTATAAATAATGCATTTACTGAATGTAACAAATTGAATATTATTAAGTTATAGGTCTTTTTTTTTGTGCTGTGGCTTTATTAAAATGCCATGCTTTAGCAGTGCAGCTGTGCATAACTGAGGCAACAAATGCCTGTTAAACTACACATTGTTTCTAATTTCGACTTTGTATTGACCGTCCTCCTACAACAGTAGTCCTAACTCTAAAAATATGTTTTAACAGACACATACCATTTATATGAGTCCAGATGTTCTAAGTAGTAATTAAATGTAAAACATCATATAGATAAATGTATCATCTTTAATTGTAAAGTAAAGTAACTTAACTAGTTGCCTTAATCTTTGAAACAACTATATATAAATAAATATATTGGATGACTACAGGCATTTTAACGCTCATTTAAAAGTTCATCTATTGCCAAAATTATAAATAAAAGATTAGTCAAGAATTGAAAATGATTCAAATCAGGAATATCAAAAGAAAATGTCAGTCAAAACCAACATATTGAACAAAGTTTGAACCCAGCAAAGTTTTTCAATTGGATGTGGCTGTTTTCCCCTTTAGCACACAATGCAAAGTATTTCACTCAGTGAACAAATTTATACTTGCGCGCGTTATGTATTATGCACATTATTGTCTCTGACAGACAGCATGTTGAAGCCACTAAGGCTGTCATTTTTTCCCTCACCTCAGAAAGCAATTACTTATCCACATCTGATAGTGTGGGTTTTCCGGAAAATGCATGTACTCGCTGGACCTCTTCCCATAAATACTTCCGTGTATTGTGCACCTTTTTTTTGACAGACATCAATTTTGTGATATTCAAATGATGTAGATTTGAAAACAGCTGGACCGTAAACATTGCTTGCTAAGAAATTAATAATTATTTATTTCTTAGCCAGCAATGATTCAGTGAATTGATTGATACCCATGAGTGTGGTGTTTTTTATTTCTAATATTCCAACCGTATTCCAAAATATTCCAAGCTTACGTTTTTTGACCATTTTTTTTTTTTTTTTTTTTTTTGATGTGATAACGTGCATAAGAGTGAAACTTTGATTTTTGACTGTTGGGTATATTCAAAATTATTTTTCTGTATTTCATTAGGCTTATTTTATGGAAAGGTTATTTTGTGGCAATACATAAATTACATGTTACCCAGAGACTGACAAATTATAATAATTTTTTACCATTTAAAAGAGTGGTTTTGATCTACTGAGTAGTTTTTTATGGTCTCCTATAACAAAAAATATTTTATTATATCCCTTCTTTTCATTGTCATTCTTAGCATATCTACAAACACTTTATCTAACTTTATAGCCCAGTTAGCTCGGAAGCCATTGTTCTTGATTTTTGCTCCGTTTTTTTCTTTGCTCAGTCTGCAGTACTTGAGCTCACTTTGAAGAGGTGAAACAGCCAGTCACCCTGCTTGCTTTGTTTGCTTCCTTTCATTGTGTTTTCCTCTGGGGAAGTGAACCAGGATTGCACCTCTCCTCCCTTACCTCACTCTGTCATGCCTTTTATTCCAATTTGTTTTGTGTCCTTTTTTACCCTGTTATCTTAGGATGGCAGTGGATTCTTCAGATAACCCGTCTTCGGTCCACTGCGTTGATGACTTGATTAGAGGAAATAATAAAATCGTACAAGACCTTCAGCAGCTCATTTAGACTGATTAATTAAGAGAACAGGAGCTGCATTTCTAAAAGAGTCACTAGCTTCTTTAAAGCAGAATATCACTGTTGACGTTCTTCTTGGTCTCTTGATTTGTTGTCTTCCTCTATCTTGAGAGCACTTTGGTTCTACTTTTGACTTTTTAGATAAGAAACCTTTTTTTTGGTCTTAAAACTGTTATTGTTGTCACTTTCTGCGTTCCCTGCCATCTGAACTTTTAGCGAATCCTTACAAGTTGTTACAAATGCAGTTTTGCCTCTGCTCAGAAAAAAGAGCCTGTAAACAATACTTGCAGTAAGAGATTTTTACGTAAGAGTTTTCAGTCTGTTTGACGTCAAAGTTTAGTTCGGTTTGCATTAAAGTTACTTTCTGTGTTTAGGATGTGAGAAACCACACAGAGAAAGTCTGCATCTCAGAAAACATTCAGGATTAATTTGCCCAAGTGAACAGTGATTGATGATGACTGCACTTGTGGGGAATCAGTCCCAAAGCACCAAAGCCTTTCCTTTTGCTGCTCATCTCTGCAGAAAATGCCTTAGAAGAGCAGCTTGTATTTTTTTGCATCCTGGATGAAAGACAAATGCAATAAGCATCTAGGCAAATCATAACCTTTTGCTTTTGCAAAGACACATTTTCTTACAACATGCAAATTGGCATAATTTTACATACAATTGTATCATGTTTTGCTCTCATTTTTCCGCTTGAAAATGAAAATGAAAATTGTCATTTAGTCACCTGCAAGTTAATCCAAACCTGTATACATGTTTTTGTTCTACTGAACACAAAGGAAGATATTTGGAAGAATGTATGTAAACAGGCAGATCTCGGCAGCCATTGACTTCCATAGTGGGGGATAAAATACTAAGGTAGTCAATGGCTGCAGAGATCTGCTTGGTTACAAACATTATCCCAAATATCTTTGTGTTCAGAAGAAGAAAGAAATTCATACACATTTGGAACAATTTGAGGGTGAGTAAATGATGACAGAATTTAAATTTTGGGGAAAAATATTCCTTTAAGATATGAGTTAAAATGCAATGGCAAAATGGCACTTTTGTGGGAACCAATCACAGACTGGCTTCTCCAGCTGGCACACTATTGGCGGGTTTAACACAGTGCCAGATAGAGAAGTGAGGGATCGTTGCGCGTTGATCACACCTCTTGTGGTCTGATTGGTTGAAGGACTATCCAATTGCATACAGAGTCATTTGAATTATGTTTTTTTCATCATGCCTCTTGTGCAATAGAGAATACAGAGCAATCTCCCCAGACCAATGTTCAATCCTAAATTGAGCTTGTTCTGGTGATAGCCAGATAAGTGTTGAGTGGCATTTTTGGTGTTTTTATATTTGCTTGTTTTGTAAAAAAGTAATTTGAGAAAGTTAAACAATCAAATTATGATAATGTCTTCCTTCACCTCCTTTTTTTTCTTCAACATAGCATGCATAGGTTTCATTCCTGCATCAAATAGACAAAACCACAAGTGAAAAAGTCAAGAGAAGAATATATTCCAGTTTTTTTTATTTATCCTTCTCCCAAGTTGTTACTTAGCAACAGAGCTAAACAGCTGTCGCTGGTATTCATGGTAGTGCGGTGTTGATGGCGCAACCGTACCAATTAATACAATGTGGTGTCAGGGGATTGGGGCAGAAATGTGAACTCAGAAGTGGTAAAATATTCTAAGGTTTAGTACATTGTGTTATGTAAGGAATTTTGGAAGTGAATAATCTGATTTAACAAGATCAACCAAAGAGTGTATTTGATTATGCCTACATCATGTTTTCCTAGAGATGATGGCAGTTATATTTCCCATGGCATCACAATCTCTTCGTAATCCTTCATATGAGATGCTTCATATGAGCTGCTTCCACATGCCATTTTACTCGAAATTACAGCATTCTAACTCTCCCATACTCACATTGCTCATCCATGTTTTGCTATTATAGAGCTGCTTCCACATGCCACGATCCATCAGCATGCATTTCTTCTGCTGACTTTACCCATAAACAGGATTATGGGATTACTGCCTTTATATGAGAGGATGAAGACATTCAATATGGCACCATTTCTACAGGAGAGCATTTTCAAGGAAACCCAAGGCTGAAGAAGAAATGTCGCTCAGGGGGGGAGCCTAAAGAACAGCCCTTGATTTTGTTATTAATGTTCATTTGATATTAATTTGGTGATGCAAGTTGACAACAGCGGTCTTTAACGAAGGATTTTCTGAAAACCACAGCACATTAAAGTTCTCGTTTTTTCGAGCAGAGCATACAGGCAGAAACAAATACACTGCTCGAGAGTGCTTGTAATTCAGAGCAGTTTTTTCCTCTAGGTAGGAGTAGTGATGGGAATTGTAAGGGATTGAATGATTTTGCTTCCAATTCCATTTAACGTTTCCGATTCCTAAACTGCTCCACTAACAAATCTTTTTCCGCCTTTTGAAACACCATGACAATTAATCCTGAATATATTGAACCATATGTAATAGTAGTAGTAGTAGAAGAAGAACATTCTCATTCCACACAGTGTCTTCACTTTTTTTTATCGAGTGTCTGGCCACAGATCCAATCTCCCGCTTTAATTCCTTCATCTTGTCTTTCATCTTTGGGTGAGAGATTCTTAACTGGGTTTAATGTCCCCCTGACCCTTCATTTTACCCAAGGCTACTGTGAGAATCTACAGACACTTCTTAATAGAGTTGTAAAATATTGAAAACTTCCATTAAGGACACTAAACTTTTAGAATCTCTCTCTCTTATCCTTTTTTTTCTTTTCGTGTTACAAAAAAAACTGTCAGTGAGATTACATGGGATTATCACAGTATGTGTGATTCTCTTTATTATTAGATGGGCAATGCCCATTAGCTCACAGCAGTGTAGAATATTCTAACTCTGCTGACTCAAACAAAAGAATAAAATACAAAGACTTGGGTCAGTATAAGGAAAACAACATCTCATTAGTGTGGGAACGCTGCACCTCATTAAAGTGTGGAGTTTTTCACCATTCCACAGTGTGGAGTCCAGACTTTCTTGTGTATTGAGGTGAATTAGATATTTTGAGCATGCAATCCGCTGGCAGATGGTTGATAAATGTGAGCATCAGGCTCGCATTGCTCTCACACCACACGACCGTGAAGGAGCTTGTCGTGATTTTCTCTGCTGCAGAACGTTGCAGAGATTATACTCGTCCATCAGCATTGGTCCCAGAGTAATACTCAAACCCTGTTATTCTAATAGAGCTCAGGCCAAAATCCATATAGCCATTGGGAAATGCTCTTCTGAGGTAAAAAATAATACCAACTGAAAGTTCTCTCTAATTGTTTGACTTTTATATTCCTTTTATAATGAAGGATGGGTAAAATAGAAGACAGGAATGAATTAAAATAAAATGAAGGGTGAAGGAAAGAAAGAAGTGTAAATTGGAAGGAAGGATGGCAGGAAGAAATGATTAAATGGAAGGATTGCAGTAAGAAAGAAGGGTAAAATGAAAGAAAGGATGGCAGAAAAAGAAGGGTTAAAAGGAAGGCAAAATTAAAGGACAGATGATCAAAATTGGAGGAAAAATGGCAAGAAGAAAAGAGGTCAAATGATAGGAAGGATGGCAGGAAGAAGGGTAAAATGGAAGGATGGCTTGCAGAAAGAAGGGAGGGTAAATGGAAGGATGGCAGGAACAAAGGATGGTTAAAATCGAAGGGAAGATGACAAGAAGAAAGGAGGTCAAATGATAGGAAGGATGATAGGAAACAAGGAAAGGTGGAAGGCTAGAAAGAGAAAGAAAGAAAGAAAGAAAGAAAGAAAGAAAGAAAGAAAGAGAAAGAAAGAGGCTTTTACATCAAAAAAATTACACATACAACATACCCCTTTACAGGATGAGATGGATTCTCTCTCCGTCTGTTCCTGCAGCCTGAACTCTATTCCCCCCGGTAAATTCCCACCATCACTTGTAAAACTGCGTATTAAGGAATTACTGGCTCTGAATAACTATCTGTTTGGTACAAAGAAAGTCCTTTAAAATACTGGCAAGCTTTTGAGGGAGCTTTTGTCTAAAAACTTTTCATCCTTAACCTGTGTCTGCAAAGTAAAGTAACTTTGAGTCTCTCTTCCCTCTCTCTCTCTGTTCCTGTCATCCCGGCCTCACAGGGTTCTTTGCTTTACAACAGTGGAGAGGACAGCACAGCGGATTGCTCTTCTGACAAGCAGCAGAACGAGGGCAAGCTCCTTAAAGGTAAGCTGGCTCTGCACTCTATGATTGAGCCCCCCACCACCTGAGCTCAGAACACCCTTGTCATTCACATTGACATTTCAGTGTGTCCTCATGCAGCAACATTAAAACACCGTGCCATGTCTTTCCATCTTTTCCATTGAAAAGGTGTGTTAATTCAGATTACTCAAAATGTCTATTATCACTTCCCAGCGTCTTTCGCACCTATCTGCTTTGCCATAAAGTCAAAAGAAAATGACCTTTTGCCTCTGGAGAAGAATCGTGTGCGGCTGGATGACGACTCTGATGAGGATGCGATGAAAGTGGAGGTGCAAGAGGGAATAGAGTTGGCCATAGGATTATTTGAGGCAGCCAGAGAGCAACCTCAACCTCCATTGGCTGAGGATAAGAAACCGGCACTTTCCCAGGAAGAGCAAGAGGCCAAACAAGGTATTTCAAGATTTTTACTGAAGGAATAGTTCCCAAAATATAGACTTGTCAGCATTTACTCACCCGCATGTTGATTCAAACTCTGTGAAACTTAGAAAGTAAGTTAAGTAAGGTAAGTAAAATGGGAAGAGGCAAGGAATGTTGGAAGGAAGATAGAATGGACATAAAACTGGGAAGAGGCTAGGAACGTCGGGAGGAAGATAGAACAAACGTAAAATGGGAGGATGCAAGGAATATTGTGAGGAAGATAGAATGGACATAAAACGGGAAAAGGCAGGGAATGTTGGGAGGAAGATAGAACGGACATAAAACAGGAAGAGGCAAGTGGGAGGAAGATAGAACGGACATAAAACGGGAAGAAAGTTAAGTTAATTAAGGAAAAGAAAGTTAAGTTAATTAAGGTAAGTAAAATGGGAAGAGGCAAGGAATGTTGGGAGCAAGATAGAGCAGACGTAAAACAGGAAGATGCAAGGAATGTGGTGAGAGATAGAATTAATGTAAAATGGGAAGAGACAAGGAATGTTGGGAGAAAGATGGAACAAACATAAAACAGGAAGAGGCAAGGAATGTAAGATGAGAGGGATGCATAACTGAAGGAAGGGAATAAGGTGTTAGGATCAAGAAACAGAATTGGAAGGAAGGAAGGAAGGAAGGAAGGAAGGAAGGAAGGAAGGAAGGAAGGAAGGAAGGAAGGAAGGAAGGAAGGAAGGAAGGAAGGAAGGAAGGAAGGAAGGAAGGAAGGAAGGAAGGAAGGAAGGAAGGAAGGAAGGAAGGAAGGAAATGAACAAGAGGGAAAGAAGGAAAGTATTATGGAAGAAAGAATGAAGGACAGTAAGAGGGAGGATGAAATAAATTAAAGCAAGGAAAGGAAGTGGAAAAATGTAGATTTTGAACAGGGCAGAAGGGAAGGACGACAAGGATTGAAGGCAGGCAAGAAGGAATAAGTGAAGAAAAAGAAGATAATATTTACATTTTAATGGTGTTCTTTTTGCCATTTTTGAGCTTGAAGGTCTCCTTTCTCTTTCGTTATATGGAAAACAGTGGCCAGAGGTATTTCTCAAAATTATTAAGTCAAAGGCTTTGGAAGAAAATGTAATTAACATTTTGTTTTAAATGAACAATTGTGTTCTGGACAATTGTCCATCTTTTTAAATTCCAGGCATATAAGCATATTTTAGCTTTGAATCTCTGTCTGGTGAATTCAGAATTACGTTTCATAAGTGTGTCCTAATTGAAATAATTCATTGTTTGCTGTTTTCAAGGCTGTTCTTTTGTAATGTTCAGGGGAAAAAATCTAACCGAAGAGATTTGAGGAGTCAGTTTGTGGAGGTTTACGAAAATAGCTCGTGCTGATTTCCTTCACTGTAATTGTTGCAGCCCAAATGTAATTTCTCATTGGCCAGAAGCTTAGAAGCCAAACATCTTTTACTGTAACAAGATAAGAAATATTGTGAAACAAACAGTAGTTTATCATGATCACATTAAGCCAAGAGTTACTGGATTTCGCTGCACTTCTAAGACTTTGTTCTTTTGACCCTCAGAGCCTTTAAATGGTGAGATGATCGGATCGTTGTCACATCACGATGACTGGCAGCACATTAAATTACTCTAGCCAGGGCCGTAATGTAATAGATCTGTCCATATGGACCATGCTCACTAGCAGCAGTAACTGTCTCCTATAATTAAGAGGGAGTGTTTCACACAGTTTAAACAAAGATGGACACTTCTCAATCAAAGACACCGGCAGTGTCTTCACAGGAAATGAGACTTGCTGGAGTGCTTGAGAGATTGTGAATGTGTTTTTGGCTAAAAACAGAATATACCTTGTGCTCTCAGTCAAGTCTCTATTGCTTACCAAAACTGATCAGAAATACAGTTAAAAATAATAGTATTATGAAATATTATTACGGTTTAAAAGAACCGTTTTCTGTTTTAATACTTTTAAAATGTCATTTATTCCTGCAATGGCAACGCTGAATTTTCTGTAAGTGTCACATGATCCTTCAGAAAATATTCTATGATGATTTGGGCCTTAAAAAAACACTCCACATTGTTTTCAATGTTGAAAACAGTTGCTCGGTATTTTTGTAGAAACCATCATACTTTTGAGGATTCTTTGATGAATGGAAACTTCAAAAGAACAGTATTTATTCAATTTTTTTAATATACTTTATCACTATTAATCAGTTTTAACTGAGCTTTTGAATGTTATCCATCTCCAATAGGACTTCAAAAGTTCTTGTGATTTGATATGATTATCAGGATGTACATAAGTTTTTAGTTTAGTTTAGTTTTTTTTGTCTGGTTCTCATGGGAGCATCTGGAGATTTCAGTTTGGTGTTCACACTACACTGCACATAGAATGTAACTATAAAAATATATATATATATAATTAATAATGGTGTTATTGCACTTTATTTATTATTTATGTTTGTTAGTTATTTATGTATTTTTTGTTAGTTTATTTTTTTAATATAAAATAAAGGGTGATAATACTATTATAAAATAAAAAAGAGTATTTATTAAAAATACTATAAACTATATTTTATAGTACACTTAAAAATGCAATGCTTATATTTACACTTTCATTCTTACTTTTTTTATTTTTATATGAAATTTTGACTTTTTTTCAAACCTAAAATCAACAAGTTTTTATTTTGGAGCATTGCCAGGAAGTATAGGCCAGTTTTAGCCAGCTGAGTGAAGGGCATCATTGCATGTCACAGCTTTGCGTTTTGCTCTGAAACTGGCAGAATTATCATGCATTCAGTTGAAATGGAAATCTTATACAGTATTCTACTTAGGCGATCTAAAGCGGTGATTGTGCAGCTGTCAATCATTTCGGTACACACACGAGTTACCCAGTGCATTGGTTTTTGTATTTTCAATTGCGTATTGTGCACCGCTCAGTATGAAAATTCATAGAAAGTCTTGCCCTTTGCCATCCATATCCATTCAAATATGAATGCTTTTATATGTAAAATACCATGTTTGATGTCAATGATGCGACAGTGTTACATAACCAAACGCCAGTGTATGTAACAATAACAGCTATCATATGGATTTGCAGTTATGGTATCTTTTTTTATTGCCATTTTTGAGCTCAACAGCCCCAGTCCTAATTTACTTTAATTATACTGTATGGAAAAGGGTCAACCCAGGATATTGTTCAGTACTTTGTTTCAAGTGGAACAACAGGGGAATAAACGACGACGGATGGTTATTTTTGTGTGAAGAATTCCTTTAACAAGAGATACACATTTCATTATAACATGTAGGCTTTTTTCTCATTCCTCATTGAATATGATTTTATTTATACCTTATCAATGACACCGGGCTACACACAGCAGACACTCCGGCCAAACGCTGAGCTGTAATTTCTCCTGGAATGCAGGGGTAATTACAGTAATAAGACCAGATGCCCAGAGGACGTTTACTGCACGGGGAAGTGAAATAAATGGCACTGCAGCAAAGAAGGCCTCACTCAGTAGCAAACTAGCTTAGATTGCATGACTATCGACCCATCCGGAGGAACATAATCTGTATTGATGAGCTGTTAAAGAATCACAGATGCACAATTCAGCAAGCACTCAGTCCGTTTTCAAGTGTCCGTCTATTACCTTTAGTTTATTTACTGAATGGAGTGAGCTTGTGTATGATCATGAGTGAGAGTTTTATTGGATCGACTCTGTGCCGTCTCTTGCGGTTGTGTGTTGTGAAAGCTGAGAGGCAAAGTATTTACACCCCTTGTGCTTTCCTCGGAGCTTACCTGTTTATGTTACAAATTGTACTGGTAATTTCAAAAGGGAGCCTTATTGGATTTTGTCAGTTATTTGCAGCTTCAATTGCACATTGACTTCTGAAGTGTGTAGATGAGAAATTATGCGAGAGAAGAGGAAAATGCATTTGCAGGGAGAAGCGGAAAATGCTTTGAGAAATGCCACAAGCAAATTACAGGTGTTAAGTGCTGTGGGTTGCATTTAAAAGGCTGGTCACACACACGTGTAAAGTTATTGCAGTCTTTTATCTAGGGATGTTCTCAGAAAAGACAGCAATGATTAGTACACAACTTCAATGCGTTTAAGAGCAATTCTTATAGCCAACTCCCAACTGATGTGCCAAAATAGCTCATCATTTTTAATTCTGTACGTTTTGGGAGGCAATTAAGGTGACGCCTTGTGGAATAGATCATCTTAAAAAGGAAAAAGCTGTTATTTACTTGTCTGTGTGATTTTCGTTCTTCAGAGTAGCACTGAATATTTTTGTTAGTAATTTTGTTGTGATTTTGTTTTGTTATTTTTATTAGCTGTATAACTTTATTTATTTATTTTAGTCATTTTAAATAACAAACAGGCATTAACATATTATCAGTGATAGACATTAACAATATAGCCAAGCAGCATATTGTAAACAAGATAATAGAAAAAAACAACAACAACTAACAAACAGGAAAAGAAAATTATAACAGGGTAAATTAGATTCCTGGGTGGGTCAATCCATATATAATGTCAGTAATTTAGAGAGATTTAAGGCACCCCCCATTTTTAGTTGTTTTAAGGATTTATATAAAAATTTAAAGTAAGTTTTAAATGCCTTAAAACCTGGAGAAACTTTAACAAATCTACATTTGTGTAGGTCAAATTTGGCTACAATCATCGTATTATTACACAAAAATGCAATGTCTTTGTTGTAGCTGTATAACTTTTATTCACTGGAATGTGGACATCTACCCTGGATCTATTGAGAGAAGTGTCTGTCCAGTTTGTGAATGTGTCATATCAAATCTTTTCAATGAATCTGGTGGTTCAGCTCACACAATCATTTTAAATGATCCATTCATAAATAAGTCTGATCTGGTTCTCACTGAATCAGGAGACTTGTATTGTAATATTGTACAAGTGAAATGTACAATACTTTAATTTTCTATCCAGAACAAATCTGAAATGGTTTAATGGAATCTCTGCTTGTCATTTCATTGTGTTTTGTCTCCAAGCTCCTTTGTTAATTGGGATAGTTTACCCAAAAATGAGTGTAAGAAGAAAGTGTAATGCTTCTTGCAGTTCCAAATGCTTACTCTACGTCCTACGGCAGTTACGCTTTTTCCTTAAGTTGAATACGGAAGTCGGTCCTCCGGAAGCTAGGTATTTTACTTTAAAGCATGTTAAATATGGATATTTTTTTCTTACAAAAACCCATTGATTCACTTCAGAAGGTCTCTAATTAACCCCACAGAACCAAGTGGATTACTTTTATAATGGATGGATATGCTTTTTTTGGTCTTCAAATTTTGGACTGCCATTATAATGTTTGGAAGAATAATTTCGTCAGTTTGATTGACAGCCAAGGAGACCAATCACAATTCACTGAATCCGCCATTTTTGTCCGACAATGCAGTTGTGAGAGTTCGTAGATTAACGTCGGTGGACTTGATCTTGAAAAACGGTGTGTACTGACGTCTTTCCGTAGTTAAAACAACATTCATTCTGAAGTTCATCCATGTTTATTTAATACTATAAATTAACTAGAAGAAGAGATGATAGGTTCACGAACAGCTTTTACAGAGGCGTTACAGCGACCTGTCACCACACATTAAAAAGCCACAAAACAGTATTTATTGTTTACATTTCTTTAAAAATGGCAAATTTTAGGTTTGAGGCAATTTCATATTAAAAGTAACCTGCTCTGTCCTGTCCGTCAGTGCATTATCCGTATCCTCTTTGCTCCATGATATGTTTTTTACTGTGTGAGAACGTGTGTGGTGTGAGAGCACGGCTGTCGGACATAGCAACAGTAACTAAAGGGGGTGGGTCTTTGCAAACGGTCAATTGTCTTCGTCTGAAAGAAGAATGTCATATACACATAGGATCGGTTGAGGGTAGTAAATAATGGGGTACTTATAATTTTTGGGTTAGGTTTAATTAAAGATTCGATTTAATTGTAGAAGGACATCAAGGCTGCAAGATTGTTTCCGTTTCAGGGCAGTGCAAATAACTTGTGATTTGCCAAAACACTTAAGGGATATCTCATCCGTTTTGTACCCAACTCTGTTGAGTTCCCTCAATGTAACACACTCTGTTATTTCCTCGGTGATGACGTAATGAAGGAGAAGCCTCTGTTCTCTCTCCAGTTGTGTTTGTTCTAGAGTTGTATGTGATTGTTCGTGGCAGGAGGCCTATTTTTAGTGCGAATGCTGACAGGGCCCTATTCTTGTTCTTGTATAATATAATGACTTGTTTTTTCTCCCTTTTTCTTTTGCCATCGCCGTTCCCATGAACAAAACCTGAAAAATTATACATGAGCACACTGCCTACTCGAACTAGCTAAATTGAGACACTGTCGACTATTAAATGATCCATGGCCAGGCAGCCTTTAACACCCAAGCAGAGAGTGAATGTCATTAGGGATATTTATATTGTGGTAGTCACAAAACAACTTTATTTACGAGGCACGCTATCTTACAAAACCAGGTAAGTCACAGCTGACCTCATCTAGAATTTTTTTTTTTTTGGTTAATAGCAAAAACTCACTGCACCTCTATATGCAAACTCACTAGCACATGCTTTTAGTTTTTGGAGCATAGGGTGTGTATCTAGACAAATGTGTGTGCGTGTCTGACCTCTCTTCCCTTTTCTCTTCCAGCCAAACTGAAGCTGGAGGACCGGTTAGCAGCAGCAGCGAGAGAGAAACTGGCCCAAGCCTCCAAAGAGTCAAAAGAGAGGCAGCTTCAGGCTGAACGCAAGAGAAAAGCCGCCCTCTTCCTGCAGACTCTGCGAGGGCCGGAGGCTGAGGGCAAGCGTACTGAGGATACCGCTACTGCATCTGAGGTGTGTGTGTGTGTGCGCGCGTTACCCAGCATTGACCATCCATTGCCACATATATCTAGACTGCCTCTGAATTCCTGCGCTACACTCTAAAATGTGGTAACCAAAATTGTTATCTTAGAGCCATTTTACCTGATTTAACCCATTAAAAAATAGTTTTATTGGTATAAATTAATGTATTTAGGTTAATTCAGTAATGCACAATAATATTTTCTCATGCACATTAAACCAGTTAATTTAGATGTTACCCCTTTTTTTCAGTGCAATAGGCAAAATATGTGAACGACTACAGTTTTTAGCAGCAACAGCAGTATCGTTTAGTCATGTTCATCCCTAATGTGTAGTACATACTACATCCACCATGTTGGCATTGACCTTTGACTTTAACACAAGTGCAATTTAACCATGGAGAACAACTTGCTTGCTACCAATAGTGCTTACGGTTGAAAAGAGCTGCCCACTCTTCGTTTTCGCTTTCATTGCATTGCTTGACATGCTTGCCCTGACAAAAATGTCTATGATTTTGCTCTGAGCTTCGGAATCGTGCACCGTGTCATCACGGTTGAAGATTTTAGTGCTTTTATTTCATCAGTCAGCATCACGTCAGGTCTCCTGCTCGATACCGCTGCTCTGGTTTCCTTGTGGTTTGTTTAGTTCCCCTGTAAAGAAAAGCAACATAGTTTATTGATCTGTCAAGAGCCTTGAGGAAATGCTCATTACTGCAAAATGATTCCTGACAAGGTTTTTTAGCATTTTCTGGGGGGATCATATGTGACTTTGCGTGCTGACAGACCAAATTAGATGAAATTAGAACATATATACATGTTGTTAATTCTGTCCCAGTTGTATTTTCATGGGCTTGAGGAAGGAATAGTTCCTAATTAGTTGTGCAGACAAAGCTGGTGTCTCCTAGGAAAAACATCTGTTTGTACTCGTGAGTTTCTATGTGTTTATCATGTGTCAGCCCTGATAATTCCTAAATGTCATTTGTCATCAAAGCTTTGACTGAAATGATCAAAATGCCATCTTTTACTTCACCAATTATGTAAGATGTTGTAAAATTTAGAAAACATGTTTCTTTTTTTTTGGAGAAATGAAATGAGCACTTATTCAGCAACATCTCCAGAAGAAGTGAGTGTAACGTTTGAATCCCTTGCATGCTTCACGAAGAATGTGGCTAAAGTTTACAGAATACGTTAGATTACAGGATGCTTTCTATGTATGACATCGCAATATAATTCATAATCCCAAGTTTATAATGTACAAAGCGTTATGGTTATTGTGTTATTACAAACTTTGTACGCTGGTGATAAAGTTAACGTGGACATGGTAACAGTACACTAAGCTTACTTCTGTAGATGGTTTAGAAAGTTTTTATTGGCATTAGCTGTAACATCAATCTGTCAAGGAATTAACGTATACATCACTAAACACATGGCGTGTGTAACTCACCACACTTACATTACCCTGCCAGCACATACAAAGATAGATCAGTGACATTATGTTAACCAATCATTCAGAAACGTCCTGTTAGAGTCTTAATTGTCGAATTTTGTTGGGGCTGTTATCTTGTTCCAGGTCCGACTCCGTTTCAAACTGATACAGTTGCACAGATGTGTCCTTAGACTCCCGTTGACATGTTGACAACTGTTGTCAAGGCAACACTGTGTGTGTGTGTGTGTGTGTGTGTGTGTGTGTGTGTGTGTGTGTGTGTGTGTGTGTGTGTGTGTGTGTGTGTGTGTGTGTGTGTGTGTGTGTGTGTGTGTGTGTGTGTGTGTGTGTCAAACTGCACCACAGAACAGAGGGGCGGGGTGAGCAAAGCTCATTATCATTTAAAGTCGCATGCACTGTAATGGCTTGCTGAAAACAGAGCTGATTTAGACCAGGTAAAATTAGTGTTTTCTTACAATACCAATGAGAATTTTTTATTAAAGTATATTACAAAATTTTCATTTAGACACTAAAGAATCGTATTAACTTGTTCAAAAATGGCATTATATGACCCCTTTAAATTGATAAAAATCACAGTAACGTCATATGTTAAAATAATGTTACTGGTCTTTTGAACTCCTATTCATCAAATAATCCTGTAAAAGTATCACTGTTTCCACATTTCAACATATAATAATATGCTCCATGAGCATTTTTTTTCCGCCCAACCTGTCTGCACGCGCGCTGGAATAAGCGATCTTTGCCACTGTTGTAAAAAAAAAGATTTAAGGATACACAGTTACTTACCAACATTTCAAAGAGAAACAGTGAAGGTGAATGCATATACACACACGCTCTTATTTAGGATTTGAACAAATTCAAACTAATTTTTCAACTTTGCACTTTTATTTTTTTATTTTTTTTTTGCAAAATAACCCTTTTTGCTAACCCAATAAAAAGCTATAAAGAGCTTGTATGGACATAATGACTAATAATATAGACATAATGACCGAATATTTGGGTGATCTATTTCTTTAAGGACACAGTTAGTTGTTATTTTACATTGTGGCTGTGTTTCTCTATGGCTGAATATTGTGTACGGTGTCTACTTGGAGTGGTTTCTCAGTGGGTGTTTTTGAGTTTGTAACAATGATCTTCCTCCAACTCTCACTGTAATGGCCAATGCTGCCTGTGTGCAGCTCATATTTCCCCTGATCTTCTCTGCAGGCTACAAACATAGTTTCTCCTCCAGTAAGTTTGTACCATTGTGTCCACAGAGAGAGCGAGACAGAAGTGTGAGACGCCGTTTGGAAAAGTGAGAGTGGGAGTGTGGTAAAGACTAATCTCAGCGATTGTCTCCACAGGCGTGTGGTTCAGCTCCACATTAATGAGGCCAATGAAGCGTTAAATCAGAAGAAGCAGCTGGTGGATGCAGGACTGCTTCCTCCTGGCTTTTACCTGAGTCTCTCGCTCACATATACGCAACACTGCTCGTACGTTCCCAACCATCTAATTCATTATGAATGTCCCATCTTATTCTTGGACACCCAATTACTTGTGCTGGACGCCTTATTTAGTTTCTAACTTATTACTTTACTTTACCCAAGGCCTGATTTTAGAAGCACCTTGGAATAGCTTACAGCAATTCTGTCATTCACCCTCAGGAAAGAAACTGACATGATAACTACTCGGGCTCGGCACTATAAATTAACATATGCTAAAAACTTTCTCACACATCTAAATTGGTTTTGTCCTAAATAGCTGTGTCCACAACATTTTTGGCATTTAATAATATGTAAAAAAATTATATAATTTGTGAATATAATACATTTTGTATTTTGTAAAATGTGTAATTCTAATATTAGGGTATCTCTGTCTGAATCATTTAGTGTAGTTTTTTTGTTGTTGTGCTGTTTTAACATTGTCCAGAAAATCAGCTTTTAAAAATAGTGTGAACAAATTTTGTGTTGTTTTCGCTTATTTAAAAAAAAAAAAATCTGGTAGCCCCGCCCACTGTGGAATATCATTGGTCCAAACTCCTGCTCCTCACAACTGTACATTTAAACATCAAATATCTTCTTCTTGGCTGTGATTCTGTCATGTCATGTGCAGTAGTTTAGAATTGAGTGTGAATCAAATTGCTTGTTGTTTGGATCTTTGCATCATTCTTGGTTCGGACAGGGTGTAATGTTGTTCCTATCTAAATGCTTGAAGTCCAAAAGCTGTGTTGTGTTTATCATTGTATTGTTATTGTCCTAAAGGCCTGATTTATGTTTATGCATGGTTATTTGCCTGCCTGTAAATATGGATGCGTTCTGCCTTTATCTGCTGACTGGACTCTGTTGAACCGACTTTATGCCTCCAAGGATTTTTGCTGCGTCTTCAATGCAAATCGGTGCGATTGGTCATCGCTCATGACTGCTGTATCATCCTCGGCATTGCCTCACCATTATCTTTTTCCGGCGGCTCGGTAATGGTAATGATTTTAGTCGATTTGAGGTAAATACCAGCTGTGATATCTGATGGAGCCAGATGCCAGCATTGATCTTTGTGCTTTTAGAAGTAGTGATGCAATGAAGTGAAGATTCAAGGCCGAAGCAGAAAAGAAATATATGTATATAATTTATTAAAAAAAATCTTTTTAGAGTATTTGTTACTTTTATGCTTTTAACTGCATTCTGTTTCATTGTGAAATATTCTATCCAGCTGTTTTTGAACACAAGGACATAAACATTACCTATGAAACGTCACATCGTGAACATGAACGGGATCCAGTGTGATTATAAATTCGCTCTGGCCACCCTGCCAACGACGCTGTAGAACGATTCGTGGATGCGCTGGCGCTCTGATATAGATCTGCTGCTTGGTCTTTTTTAAAACTATATTTAATGGGGCTGCAAAGCAAACAAGCATTGAAGCAGGAGGTATTTGTGCCACAAGTAGGGTATAACTTAACATTATGAAATCGTTTAAATGTGAAAGGAAGAAATAGATTGATGGAAAGAACTTAACAATTATAGTTACATATGTGCTAACAAAATAAACCTATTACAAGCCATTTGTGTGGTGTGGCTTTTGTGTTCATAGTTAAGTTTATATGAGTTTAAACATGCAGTTTATATGAGTCGTTTACTAGCTGTGGTCTTTAATTAACATGTATAAATTATTGCGCGCATTCTTATGAAACCGGCCACAGCGATCCACCTATCCTCCATTTTGCTTGGGGACTAATGTGTTCGGAACCAAAGTTGACAGGACTGCGTTCTCTGGGATCGTCTCAAGCGGAGCACTTCTACATTCCGATAGGTTGCCGCTGTAATACGTCATAGCTCATTACCATTAAGTTGACCTGATTTCAACTCTCCTTGACGCCCAAATCGCCTGAGATTATATTTTTCAATGAGGTTCACATTGCAAATAATCAACTTCCCTTCAAATACAGTTCAAAAAAAGACCAAACATTCAATCTACATCAGTCCACCAGCGAGTCCATGAATCTTTCTACAGAATTGTTGGCAGGGTGGCCAGAGCGAATTTTGATGCTCTCGCCGTGGGGGTGTGAACACACAGTTATGCTTCCTTAAGACTGATTCGTTGACTAGTAGTTCAGGTATTCCACCGACTAGTCGATTTTTGAAAATACATAGGTATGCTGTGCAAAATATAAAAAGTTTTCTACAATCCTAGTTCCTTTCTGGATCTTTCCGAAGGGCTTTTAAATGAGAAAACGGCACAATTGTGAGACTCAGAATGCACAGAGCTCCCTCTGTGTTTGCAGCTCTCACCATCCAGATATACAGCCTTTGGCGCTTTACTGATTGCTATGGCAACAAAAATCAAATCTAGCCATTTCAGCATGCATCAGGTCACGTTCCCTAGCTTTCACCACATCAAGGACATGCTACAATATCTATAGATTCTTTTAATAACTGTAAATAGCTGCATTTACAGAGGCTAGGGTGGTCATAAATTTTCTGTGTTGAACCAACAGCCGACTTGTTTCATCATAGCAGGCTGTGACTGCAGCCCTGTTTTTTCAATGAGAGTTTTCTGTTTCTTCTGGAGATGGAATAGAGTGCTTCTGGCAGAGCTTGTATTTGTAGCAGTTCATCTCTTGTTTGCTGGAGAACATGGTCGTGCCACAAGATCACAGAAAACAGAAAATAAAATAGCCTTGATCTGCACTGCTGTCGCCGGGCTTAGAAGGTTAGATTTAGTGTGACTGACAGGAGCGCTTTAAAGTGGAAATAAGACCCTGTTAATTGTTTGATGTTTAGCTACAACCTTTCATCGCACTAAATGCTGTTTGGCAGATCTCTCTCAGAAAATGCCAAGTCTGAAACAGGAAATGTGGACAGTCATCTGTGCATCCAGGTGGCACACCAGAGCGAAGCCTAGCAGAGTCTCCCGCTGCTTCCATCAGCAGCAACTTCCATATTTCCACAATGCTGATAGTTCCTCATTTTCTTAATTATTCAGCTCATTCTGTTTTTTGTTTTTATTTTGTATTATAATTTATCCAGTCAGTTCCCATTTTTATTTATTTTTTTAAACTTTTTTTTTTCTCATTACTGATATACAACACAGGATTTTGAGCTGAAAAATATATATAATTAAACCAGAAGATAAGCAAGTATCATACTGTACATAAAAAATGGAAACCAATATTGATTAAAATTAGTACACTATATAAAAAATATTGTTAATAATTATTAAATATAATAATAATTAGTATTACATTTTGAATTATTATTTTTTTAATAAATAATAATTTACTACTTTATTTTTTTACCTTTTAACTAATCAGTGAAGTCACTTTGAAGAGACTCTTAATTGTTCTCTCACACGCCTACTACCATTGTTTTTTGAGTATTATAGTTAATTAATAATTTGTTAAACTTAATTAGAAAGTAAGCAAGTATATAATGGAAACTAAAAATGTTTAATTTAAAATAAGTTAGCTGAGCTTAAATAATGGACAAAGAACATCTGCTGAAGCGCAGTTTATATGCAAATGTTTCTCAGTTGAGCTTTGGCAGGAATTAGTGAAAATGTGTATCTGAATCGATAAAAGCTGACACAGGGATACAATCATCCGGTTTCAGCATTTTTTTTGCAAGTGATTCCAATCATTAAGAACAGCAAATATGAGAACAAAGCAGCCAAGGACATTTATTGAATTAGGATGGGAAAGTGAGAGGGAATCAGATCAGGATGTTCAAACCAAGCGGCAACCTCCCCCAGTTTCTCTTTAAGCCAAACTGCAATTCATCAACTGGCCGCTAGGGGCAGGCTCAAAAAGGGAGCAGAATCGACATGTTAATGTTAATATGCCCAACTTCACAGCAGAAAAAAAGCATGTTTACAGCCTGGCACAAATAAGTGATCTTCATGACAACTGTGAGGGGGTGAATTATTTTAGAACTCATTTGTTTACCTTTTATATAATTTTAAAGTTCTGCATAATTAAGGGTATGGCCACTTTTATTGACAGTTGGATAGCACTTTTGTCTGCTGTCTGTCAGTCATTGCGTCACCTCAGCTCCTCCAACATCCCCTCTTTTCCCATTTTCTGTTATCTAAGATGGCAACGGCCAGCTCGACCCTACTTTACTGCTCTTCAGAATCCTATGGGTGACGTCATGGAGACCATGTCCCTATTTTTTTTTACAGTCTATGGTTCAAACATGCATTTAGTTTGTAGGGTTTTTTTTGTTTGGTTTTTGCCGCAACCACCATAATGTTTTGATGAAAGTCAATATTCATTTTTGTTCATGATCATGGTGTTATTTTGTTCAAGGCTTAAGACATGCTGTGTTGAAACCATTTTCCTCCTGATGGCATCGGTTTTGTCAAATAGTCTGCGGAGTTGTCTGTATCTGCTTGAGTGAAGTGATAGATCATGTTTCTTCTGTACAGCTGGATGAAAATGACAGACCACTTTTTGAAAATGGGAAATTCAATATTCAGGAACATTTGTTGTTGTTGTTATATTTCCCCCATTTTAGGTTAGTCCCTATCCAAAATGCTTTTCTTTGACCACAGAATTAAGACATTGAATTTTGTCTAGACAAGCACGATTAGAAATAATATGAAGTAGTGGTTTATGAATTATTTCAAAACTGGGATCTGTTGATATTTTGTCCTTAAATTCCGTTAAATTTTCACTTGCTGCATTTTTACTTTGGCCTTCGATGTTGTGCTGTAGTTCTGGTAAGGATTTGTATACTGTATATAAATATAAGCAAGCCTACATGCTTGAAACTGTCAAAAAAGTTTGGTTCTGTTTGTGAAATGACAGTTGCTGTGTCCGCAATCTCTCGCTTGTTTGCTTGTTTACAATGTGCTATATAGTGAATTCCATGTTTTGGCTCTCAAGGAATACAGTCTCAAGTGTCATTAGTCCACTAAACATATTTTTTGTAACAGGCAACTAGAGTTTGAGACCCATGTTGAGTCAGGAGGCTGCCTTCAAGCACTGCCTTCATGAAAGAATTATGATATTATCTTTAGCAACTCTGTGTTCAAATATAAAATGAGACTAAAGGGAGAACCTGTGAGTCAGCTTGCTTCTCCTGGAAGCATCGTAGAAATAACATGGCAGCCCTCAGAAGAGAACACTAGACAAAGAAAGGGCGTCTTTTTCTGTGTCTGCATTGCTCAGCTGCTGTTTGCAGTATTACAGAAATGCGCCTCCTGTACAACAAGAAAAGCGGGGTTTTCCTGCGTTTCCTTGAGTATGTGTAGCCCGAGGGTTTGAAAATCAAAACAAGGTGAGCATATGTACATCGAAATAATCCATTTGGAAAATTAATTATTATTAATGTTTAGTATATTTTATTTACTTCATGCCAATTTATTATTTTAGAATTTTATACTGTTCAGACATTTTTGGCCGCCCAATAAATATAGGTTTTATTTTTCTAAATATTTTTACTCTAAATGAATGGTTCAAAAGTTGGTAACTTTTTTCCTACTTTTTTTTTTTTCTTCTTTTTCTTTTTTTTTTATATTGTGTCGTACCATGAAATAGCCTAGAAATCTAGACTCACCCTAGTGGCAGCAAATCTAATCTGCCGTGAGTGTCGTCTAGCAACACTCAATACACTTGAGCTGTAAAAGCCAAACTCTGGTCGGGCCAATCACATCGTGTATAGAGTCGGTAGGCGGGGCTTAACATAATGATGACGGCCGAGTTGCGATTGCGTGCTACTAGTAAACACAGAAACTGGCGAACGGCGGTCTTTCGAATCAGCTTTGACCACGACTATGGAAGACTTGGAGTTAAGCTTTTCTCTGAGAAAAGAACAAAAAACGGCACTGAAGTCATTTTTAAAAAGGGAAGATGTGTTCGGAGTTTTGCCGACTGGATACGGCGAAAGTTTAATCTGTCAACTAGCTCTGCTTCACCTTCGTTGCTCTGGTTGGTTGTAGCGCTATCCAATTGCGTGCATGCTGTGCAGAGGGAGACAACCGTTTATCCCGCCCCTCGGATTGAGCCCTGTCAATGGTGAGTTTCCAAACCAAACGTCTTGATGTGGGTCTTGCTTGTCAGGCTAATAAAATGCCCTCATAAATAATACAAAAAAAAAATGCATACATGGTATTTGGTTGTTTATGTCCCAGACGCCGACAAGTGACAAGTCCCAAATACACTGAACAACAGTGGATGTTTTGTCATTATTTTTGTAATCCAATTGCAACATTTTCTGCATAGCGTAGTCCAAAAAAAAGAGTCCCTTTGAGTTTTCCCCTCAGACAAGAACAAAATATTCCAAATTAGCACTTTAGAAAAACTGTTAAATCAGTGCAGTGCCTTTCTTTGCTTCATTGTCATTGGATGTTCTGCCAATAGCAGTACAGCTTCAGGAAGGCTGGCCTGCCAACATATGGTTTATAATAAGTGTCCGCTGACCACTGTTCCAGAGTCAGACATTGGCATGTTTACTGGCAAAACAAAGTGGCCGATCGAGCTCAAGACAGAGGCAGATTGGATTTGTGCTTATGGATCTGTCTGTCACTATGAGAGGGGTATCAGGACAACTTATCCTGTAGCCGCTCTATGTAGTGTCCGTGTGCAACCTCACGCCTCTGTTCTTTTCCTTTTAAACAAATAGTTTGCTCTGCAGTTTAATCCCCCACTTAACACTCACAGCCATATGTTAGCTTAGCATTGATTGATGGGCTCAGACAGATTACAGTTAAAAGGACCACTATTCTGACTAGAACCGACTAACCTTCATCGGGGCTCTGGTTTTCTTCTGAAGTGTGTAGTTGCCATAAGGCCAGGATTAATTGGAAATGTAGTTTAAATGGCTCTAATTGCTTTTGGACCTGTGGCTTAGTGGTTCGCCAATGGACCCTTTTCACAGGATGTGATGCATTTTACAGTTAAATCATAAATCTGGCTTTTATTTTACTGAATTTACATTTATAATATGATACTCTGTTGCATTGGCATTACATTTGAGAATACTAGTCAAAATTGCTTTGTTTGAATTTCTAATGGCCAAAGTATACTTTACTATTTATGTGTACAGGTCAGCGTACAGTCAAGAATTTTATCATCAGAAGAGTATGAAAAATCTGTGCACTGCCGGATTTTTGTAACCGTGCATACTTTATACTCCCAGGTCATATGTGCATTTACGTCTGCAGTTGCAGTATATGAATGGGTTGTAACTCATGGCGAGAGATTTCTCAAAACTGTGCTTGCTTAGAACGCCTGTGTATGCATACGAGTCAAAAGAAGTATACTTTGTTTGACTGTGCACATATCCTCGTGTACATGCATACATTTACAAAAAAGTATTATTTTGGCTTAAAGGAGTGACATCTTTCTCTCTTCTGACCCCTGTAATCAGTTGTGCTATATTTCTTCTTATTAACACTGTATTTGAATTTTCTTTTGCTATTGGTGCAAACGGTAACACACAAATTGTATTTGTTGTAGTTTCCTGTCACAGGCCGTGACAGGAAACTTAAAGTCATAATTTCTTTTTCACCTATAGAGTCCACTTCTCATAGTGTGTATGGACAGCGCACCCTTCTCAACCACTCCAGCAACGGACGCAAACCAAAAAAATATTGCCATTTTTGCAGATATCAGATTTGTTCCAGCACTCAGTTATCGGTGCCGATTAATCTGCAAAACCGATCAGTCGGTTGACCCCTACCTGATTGCATCCTTAAATAAAAAGAATTAAAAAGTTATTTGTTTTATGATGTGACACTTTTTAGGAAGCCAACCTTTTAATATAGGTTGACAACTAATGAAAACAGTGGAGGAATTACAAACCTTCTATGAAAAGGATGGCATGTTTTCAGTTAAAGAGCATATTGCAGGTTAGAGACTCCAGTGAGTCAGTGTATAGAAAAATAATGTAGGACCTAGAATTTCTTTAAAATATACTTGTAAATACGCTAATAAGGCTTTTTGAGTCGTTTTTGTGAGAAAATTTTACTTCCGCATCTAAAAATGCGCAAACCGGAAGTGACATAACGAGAGGGAGTGCCGTGACTTTCAACCATAGGAAAACAATGGATCGCAATGGCAGTTCGGACGCTGAGGAAATTATAAATGTTTATTAATACTCATATGGCAGACCACAGCCATGCAATTATGACACACAATAAGGGACAGGCCAGGATTAGACAGAACAACGATCAGAGGAGAGGATTTGAGTTGTTGTGTGAGGAGAAACAGTGGAAAACAGAGCAGGTGAGAGAGTCGGCTCATAACATTATACGCTAACACTGTGCTCAGATTACAATACTTACAGATAATTATCATGTATCAGGCAATCGCAAAGCTGCTATTGGTCATCTAGGAGTATTGATACCAAAAACAGAAACTAATAATAAGTTCAGACCATCTGGCTTAATTCACACTCGCCGTCCACATTAGACGTTAAAGCCGGGCGCGGGGCGTAACGTT
Source organism: Pseudorasbora parva (assembly GCF_024679245.1). Taxonomy (NCBI): domain Eukaryota; kingdom Metazoa; phylum Chordata; class Actinopteri; order Cypriniformes; family Gobionidae; genus Pseudorasbora; species Pseudorasbora parva. The sequence goes on along the minus strand of NC_090189.1, from coordinate 15,053,533 downwards.
ACCCGGGGCTGTTTTTGCTGACATATGAGCTCGCTGCTCGCAGACGATGTTTTTCCCTCGCGTGGACATTGTGGATGCTCGTATGGTCGTGGCTCGCAGCATGTGAGGAAAAACACGACGAGCCGAGCACGTTTCTCGCACCTCCCTCTCTCACGATATTTTTTAAACATACAAAATCAAAAACAATCGGGAGTCGGCTTGATTTTCACCAGCATATCTGTCCCCTATTGCCAAATCATGCACAACAATGTCACAGGCTAGATCTATGAGTATTATTATACTATAGCTCAGTTGCTGCAACCATTACAGTGCCTTTTTACACACACACACACACACCATGACACACACACACACACACATACGCACGTGCGCCCTCACTCCCTCTGGTTGTTTCTGTTGAAAAGGCTGCTGTTCTATGCTTTTCAACAAATCATTTGCACACAAGTAATGTTTTCTATCTAAAGCTAGCAGCAACGTTGAGTCTCTGGTTTGAGTCTCCAGTCTCTGTTTAACGCGAACGCTCGTGTGTGTGTGTGTGTGTGTTCGCCCGGATCGCCTCAGTTACAGTGCTCAGTTCACACGGTTTCTCCGAGCTGATCGTCAGACGGATCCGCGACCGGCCGTCACACTCCGCCGCGGCCGAGCCACAGACAGTATAACGTGTTATTGTGATCCTTTATTCACTCATTCTGTGTTATGGGTTTATTTTGTGCCGATTCACCGTCGATAGTGTGGGGATGTATGACGTTTTGAGTATGTATTTGAGTGAACGATGTATACGCTTGAATAAAATATACATTATCAGCACATAATTCCTGACTTTTTTTTTTAAGTGTGAGACTATGCATGTGTGTTTATGTAGCCTACATACTTTGTATTAATCAATGTTGAAATTGATTAATGTAAAAACAATAGCCAAGAAGCATTGCGTGTGAGTATTTAATCATTTAATATTATCCTTTAACTACATGAGTATTGCAATGTTAAACTTCATCATATCGCTGATAATCCGCGGTGTAAAGTGAACACACACACACACCACCGCGTGTGTCAAAGCAGATGCAGAAGTGAAGTACCGTCTCTTCACCTGCACAAAACGCCACAATGCAGCTTTTCTAACTTTTTTTTTAGGAAACCTGTGGACTCAATGTCCTGACAGGGTGGACACTATCATTTTCCATGACAATGATAAATTTAAATAGAAAAACTACCGAAAATACACTGATTACTACAGAATACCAACCTATTCTGCACTGAGGCAATGCAGAGCTTGGCAGACGACTCCCTCTCGTGACGTAATATGACGCGATGTTGAAAAAAACTGCGGTTTTACAAACAGCCAACGAAACGGCCATTTTATCTGCTAAATTTGTGCTCTTATGTCTTTTAAAAAAAAATTAAATCCTGCATTACCTTTTCATATGGCATTTTCATACAAGGTTATATGTTTATCTCAAAAAAAAATTAATCTGCAATATGCTCTTTAAGGCAAATATTTTACTGGAGCCATCCTTTTTCCCTGCTCATAGTCACATGACAGAATTGAATGGAATCGATAGACCCTGAGGAAATAAGGCGTTCAGAAACTTTGGAGGTTCTCTGCAACGGTGCCTGTGCTTGCTCTAATTAGTTTATACATAAATCCATGGCAAAGATTTAAGAACCCACTATAACTTTTATCCTGACCTAAATGGAGTAAATTGGCTACGGATTAGCTCTCAGTGAAAAGAGAATTTTTACCTCAACAAAGACCTTGTTTTCACCGGTGGACCATTTCTAGCAAATCCCAAATGTCATTCGAAAGAGAGAAACTTCTTCTTAAAGGGATAGTTCAACTATAAATGAAAAGTCTGTCATTTACACCCCCTCATGTCTTCTTAAACGTGTTTGAGTCAAAAACTCCTTAAAATAAAGGTTCTTTATTGGCATCAGTGGTTCTATAAAGAACTGTTTACATTAATGCAATATTTCCATTGCACAAACGGTTTTTGTTAGTAGAATAGGGTTAGATTGAAAAAAAAAAAAAAAACGGTTTCTATAGAATGAAAGTGAATGGTGACCCTGGCTGCTTTTCATTGTACGATTTTTAATGTGTAACAACTTAAATTTCCATCTGTTCTTTATACAAACACTAGAAGACAAGAGTTGCATGGGCTACTTTAATGATACTTTTGTGGTATTTTATTTATTTATTTATTTTTTGTCATCTTTGATCCCCATCTTCTTTCATTGTATGTATACAGGCATTCTGCTAGATATCTGGTCTTTTTTCATTCTATAGAATCCTATTCTATTCAAAAAAAATTCCCGTCAATTTTTAAAATAATCAAAAACATAAAATAAGTCACAACACCGCCTAGTGCAAAAGGGGCTATTGCATGGGAAAGAGCAGCTCAGGCATTCTGCTAAAACACATCTCCACTGAAGAAAGTACCGTATATACCCGAATATAAGACAAGGTTTTGTATCCTAAAAATAGGCTGAAAAATGGGGGTTTGTCTTATATTCGCTTATATTCGCGATACAGACAAAATCACATATCTATTAAACTGGCGATAACACATGAGCGCCGCTCACACAGAGAAACTGTGGTAAACATTCTAAATGTTGTTTTTATATTTATGACATATGATACAATTAAACATCACTCAACAAAACGAGTGTTTTCCTGAATACCATCACGACTGAAAATGACACTGATTTCATATGACCGTTCCATAAACAAATGAACATTAATTCACTTACATTTTAGATGCAACATTGACTGTTTTTGTTCAATTTCAGCAGTGAAAATAGTTCCAAACAAAGATTCTAAGCAACAAAGTTCCAAAAAGCATGCTTCTCACAGCAACAGTGTGTGTTACTGTATGATTCAGAGTTTGAATGAATCAGTTGAAACAAAGATCCAATAACCTGTTCGTAAACGGCTGCTTCAACCTTGAATAAATCAGCTGTTTGAATGAATCATTTGAATGAATGACTCAATGACTCACTCATTAAGACTCACCGGCTGCCGCCTACTGGTGGTTTAGTTTCATGTTTAAACATGCATTCCAAAATGTAGTTTTAATCCAAAAATACAATTCTCATAACATTATTTAATGCAGTTGTAATTTCTCAGTGTAAATTATTCAATTTGATTGGTAACAGCCCTATAGCTGTTATTAGCTGCCCTATTTTGCACTTTGAGATTCTTCGGAATGAAAAGTGCATTATAAATAAAATCTATTATTATTATTATTATTATAGGGTCGCATTTTAATTGAATGTATAGATCAAATTTAAGATTAGGGGTAAAAAAAAAAAAGCCCTTTAAAAAGTTAAACATATCACAAATATGCAGATTTCAATATGCCAAAGCTGATTGAACACTGGTGAGAATATTGTTTCAGAATAAATTACATTTACAACAAAAAATAAAAATAAACCTTTTTTTCCAGGCAATCACATTTTTTGCTCAGACAAGTTTATGGATTTACTTATCCGAAGGACAAGCATATGAACATGCTTAAAACTGCAGTCCATAACTTTTTGGGGTTAAAAATTATCCAAAATAATTTTTGGAGCAAGTACATAACCAGCCAGTGTTCAAAATTACCTGCTTACCGTAGCTTGATTTACAGCAGTAAGCTTGTAATAATATTATTAATTCCAGCGGTACTGGCGGATTTCCCCGGGAAATTCAAGCATATGTTTGCGTCATTACGTCACATCTGTACACATAAAGAAGGAGTCCCGGTTAGCAGGCTATCGCATGTGAGGATGTTGGAAGTGGAGATGGCCTTTTCTCACACCACTTAATATAACTAAACTCATCAATTTGATGGCGGATCCAAAAAGGTTCAAACGACAGTCACCAGTGACAACTGGAGATTCATCCGTTGTAAAATGCAAAAAACTATGGGCTGCAGCTTTAATGTCGAGCAATGTGTAAATGCTAATTTTTTAAAGATTTTGTTTCTCACTTTTTTCTACCATTCTTATATGGTTCATTGAAGGGCATATGTGCAGATGATGCGCAGAGCTTGCGTCAGTCCGTGGTGTGCTGCCATTTTAACACTGAGCTTTTTAAGGCTTTAGGCTCTGACGGCAATATCAGTATGGCTGTGTTTATGTTTTCATGTGTTTGAATATTTGTTTATCTGGAAAACTATGTATTTGCTATGCATTTGGCATATTTTTAGCATTCTCCTGGCTGCTGAACAGGACGATTTAGATGCGTCTCAGGTTTTCACTCAGTGTGTTGCTGAGATTTATTCTGGGTGCTAAATAAACAGGCGGCATGTAATCATTAAAGCCATATTTTTCACCTTGAGTATATTCGGATTAATTAGGAAATGTTCCAGCCTGCGGAAAATCTTTGTGCCAGCTGGTCGTTCTGCCGTCTTTCTTTGACGAATGCACCGTAAATTGTTCATGGTGGACTGCCAACGCTCCAGCGACCCTTGTGCCATCAGTCTTAGATTGACTGCTTTATTGCTATGGCTTTTACTTTAATCCTGTTTCTTATTATTGACCTTTCATTATTAAATGGAACACACAGGAATGGAGGCGCTTACAGGATGCCGTATCTTTCCGTTGTTTTTGAAAGAGAAGAACATCAGATGTGACAGTATGACCACCTTGTTGTCCTTCACTTTTGAGTTGGTGTTTTCGTTTAGGTCTTTGCGTGCCATTTGAGTCAACCGTGAAACTGTCACTGTTTAAGAATTACAATACCCAGAAGCCACTGCGGATCACACGATGACTGAAATTGAAACCAGGCCAGTTCCCACCTCCCTTATTATGTGTTTCTTGTCTTTATTTTAAGATTCCAATTGGTTTTATTTTCAGCATTGCTGCCTTTTCTCTTTTGAAGTGCAGGTTGTGTCCTTGGTGTGAGGCTTTTCAACCTGATGTCCATGGTAAAATATTGAAAATGGACGTTTGTATTTCTGTATTTTTACAGCATTTATTAAACTAGGTTTAATATTTTATTTGTGTGTGTGTGTGTGTGTGTGTGTGTGTGTGTGTGTGTGTGTGTGTGTGTGTGTGTGTGTGTGTGTGTGTGTGTGTGTGTGTGTGTGTGTGTGTGTCTGTGTTGGTTGGTAATCCCTATATTATGGGGAAAAAATGTGGCAAAATGGCAATATCTGAAATCCTTGTCCTTTTGGGGACATTTTTGGCATTGTAGGGAGATAGAAAATACGGTTTGTACGGTATAAAATCCATTATGCCAATGGAAAGTCCCCATAAAACATGGAAACACTATGTGTAGGTGTACGTGCGTGTGTGCGTGTCCTTGTTTATATTACATCATAGGGATCACAAATGTCCCTATAAGGATAGTAAAACCTGAGATCACCTACATTGTGGGAACCAGCCAGCGGTCCCCACTTTTCCAAAGGCTTATAAATCATACAGGATGAGTTTTTTTGAGAAAGTAAAAATGCAGAATGTTTCCTGTGATGGGTAGGTTTAGGGGTAGGGGCAGTGTAGGGGGACAGAAAATATGGTTTGTACAGTATACAACCCTTATATCTATGGAGAGTCCCCACAAAGATAGTGAACCAGGTGTGTGTGTGTGTGTGTGTGTGTGTGTGTGTGTGTGTGTGTGTGTGTGTGTGTGTGTGTGTGTGTGTGTGTGTGTGTGTGTGTGTGTGTGTGTGTGTACATATATTTTGAAACAAGTCTCTTATGTTCACCAAGGCTGCATTTATTTGATCAAGAATACAATAATATTGCATTAAAGTAATTGTTTAATCATAATCGTAATATATTTCATCTTCTGAGCTTTAGCATGCTTTATCATGTCATGTATAGCTGGACCAAAACAACCAACCACAATCCTGAAAAGCTTTGCTGTATCATCCCCGGTACCTTGTAAACATGACTTTTTTTTCACAGTTCTTGCCAAGTCAGCCAATCAGATTAGAGCTTGCCAGTTTAAGTACGTGCTTTCGGTTTAAAGCAGTATTTATCAGACATGTGTAAATAGGCAGCGGACACTAAGACTTTGGTACTGCCTAATGTCACATTTTACTCTCTTGTGTTTTTACCTTGGATGTGAGGCTGTCAGAACTGTTTTGATGTGCCCTTGGTATGCGTCTGTGTAACTGAGCAGGTTCACACTCCCAGTTGCGCGCACTTCTGGCCCAAGGCTGTGGCACTTCTCTTCCTCTGATGTGTTATTTACCATTTAATTGATAGGGCTTTGTATCCAAGCTGTTCTTTTTTTTAAAGAATAAAAAAACAAAATAAATAAATAAAAACCTCTCATGGGAGAGTTGTTTCCAGCAGGTACTGCTTTAACAAGACAGTCACACACAGGGAACACTTTCCTGATTAGTGACAAAAGCAGGGGTGCGGAGGTGAGACTCCTTGCCATTGCACCTCTCTTTTGTCTGTGTTAAGCGAAAATGTCGGGATTGAAGGTTTGTCACTGAAGCATGTGGTGTGTGTCATGGCTGATATAGAGATTTCTGAAGCTGTTGGTAAACTCTTTGCTTATTTGAAATTCTGGAAATCTGTAGGCCGTGGCGTGCAGTTTTTTCCTCCTATCCCAGCTTTATATGCAGAGAAATCACACTGCGTGCCTCTGGTGCTTTCAAACCATAGCTTTGTTCAAGAATCCCGTCCAGCCCAACACGGCAACAGTGAGTCAACCAGTGGTGTCGGTTTGGGGCAGGCTTATCTCTTTGTTCTGGCCAATGGCAAATTGTCATGGTTGGGAAATCTGATGCACATTAATATATTGAATCCATTTGTTTGGTTTCTTTAGTATTTCTTTCTGAAAAATTAAAGTACTCTTTATTTCCTGGATTTTGTATCCCTATTGTAATTATTTGTCCTTTAGCTCATAATTAGTTTTCTTATTTTATTAATGACTGTTTACTTGTCTTTGAAAAGCTTGAGAACATTTTACTTATATTATTTAGGCTAGAATAAGGATTAGCAGTTGTATCAATATTGGTAGAGAATTTTGAAATTTCAATGTAGAATATTGTCAATCTTATTTATTCTAGCAAAATAATTATATTGTTATATACTGTATATTGTTATGATAAAAATGTTATTATAAATTTTGCCTCTTTTTGAACCTCATTGACGTTCATTGTATGGACAAAAACACTTCTTCAAATATCTTTTGTGTTACACAGATGAAAGGTTTGGAATGATGAGGGAACAAATGAGGACATAATTTTCATTTAAATAACTACTGTATCCCTTTAAAAAAATAGTTTTAGTTTGGCTCCTTTTTGAATGGCTTCCATATAATTTCATGTAATTGCAAGCCAGCAGGTTGATTTTTTTTTTTTTTTTTTTTTCAACAAATTTGCCTTTCAGTAATGTCATTGTTAAAATAGTTCCCTTCATGATTGCCCATCGATTAAATAATCAGTGCATTTCTTTTATAGTTCACTTCCCTGGGAACCTACCAGGATTTGGGTAAGAACCCCTTATGTTGCTGTTACTCTATCAGACAGCTTCTGACAGATTTCTATTCATCATATTGGCATACTGCAGAAAAACAAGCCATTTATTTGGATTTAAAAGTGTTATTTCTAACCCTCTGAAGATAAGGGCTCCACCAGCATTGAAACATTCATGGATTGTTCTTAATGACTAGCCGGCTTTTAGATTATTCATTGTTTACTTGATTAATATGAATACATCTGTCATTCACTGCTCATCCGCCATTATTGACCAGAAGACAGGACTGAATTCAGCCATTTAGATTTAAAGTACAGATGTTCAGTATATCCATATTTAATTGGAATTTATTAACTTGTGATCGCTCACTTTTAAAACATGTATTATTAATGAAGACTTGATGTAATACAGTTAATAGTATATGCATCCTTCATTTATTTTGACATAATTCAATAGATATGATTCAAATAGATTCTAAATTGTGTATTTTTTGTCTTAATTGAATCAATGTTTACAGCACAGGATGGAAAAAGTATTCAAGTCATCAGATTTAATAAAACTTTGATCCTCATTTGGAAGGAATGACCTCCATCAAATTTCCCTTGCAATTGTTGATGAAACATGCACAAATGTCAGGAGCATGTTTGAAATGACTTTTTACTAAACCATTTCGGTTCGGCAGTATTCTTGGAATGTCTAATGTATAAATCACACTCTTGGAGACACATTCAAGCATCTCAATCAGGTTTAGGTCAAGAATCTTCTGTTGAAGGCTTTCTTTTTTGTCTAGTCTTCTGTGATTTGAGAATCATTTGGCAGTCAAATTACCTTACACTATTTTACAGTATGTCCTGATAAACTTGGGAATTTTTTTCTTTCTTTTCATTGATGATAGTAAGCTATAGACCTTGAGGCAATGAAGCAGCCCAAATCCATGATGGCTCCTTCCACTGCTTTGCTATGCCTTTTTTTCTCCCTCATAGTGTTGTCATCTTTTCAACCAACTCAACTTGAATGTTATCTGTCCACATAATATTTTGCACAGTAGATCATTGGCACATCTAGATGTTGTTTTGCAAATTTCAAAAAAATTTTTTTAAAGACAATTAGTCTTACCCAAGACTGGTCAAGAACAAGACTTTTAGGGTGCTTTCACACCTGGCACATTTTGAGTGTTTGTTTCGGAACCTGGTTCGTTTTCATGCTTAGTTTGGTTCATTTATGCATATGTGAACACGGCAATATTGCCTAGATCAATGCTAAAACAATCGATCCGAGATCGCCTGAACGGGGTGGTCTCGGCCCCATTGTAAATGAACACTCTAGCGGTTTTGGTTGAGGTGAGAAAGCAATCTGACCCCACGAACCAAGCGGTATCATAATTCATAACGGCAAATGTGTTATATAAACAGCAGCAGTGTATGATTTTGTGAGTGAGCACATTACTTATGCAGTTGAAAAGCATATCTTCATCTTAAAATGTGTAATTGCTCTTCTCCGTGCATTGTAGGAAGTTGTCCCGGTGAAACCTTGCTTCCTGCTCTAACTGCATTATATAGGCTATATAATAATGCAGTATTGATGACTACATTCATATAGTGTTTGCGTATGTGTCTGTCGACAGTTACAAATAAGGCAGAGCATTTGGAGGGAACTTGTCAATCTACTTGATGGATGACGCAAAGGAAGCTAGCCAATAAGATGACAGTTTTACTAATATGTGACTTGCATAAACACATTTTGATTTGCTTTGAAATCTTGCCTTTGTGAAAGCAAACCGAACCAAGAAGAAAATACAACATTGTAACAAATTAAGTCCTTGCTTTGGAACAAAACAAACAATCTGCAGGTCTGAAAAATGCCCTCAGAAACCCCTTTCAGCTTTATGTAGGTCAACATTTCTCAATCTTAGGTGTTCGCAGCACTCTTTTGCTTGTGGTATGGTTCACATAAGGCAGCACTTTTAGTGATTAGCCAACCCTAAAATTCCATTTTAAGGAACGGGAGACAGACCCCCAATATTGACTCATTAATTGAACTCTAGTTTAGTTGACAGCAGGCTAATGAAGTCATTAGCCCTACTGTAGGTGTTCACATACTTTTTCCTCCCTGCAATGTGAACATTTTTCACGGTTTATTCAAGAGACACAACAATGTATGTTATTTGCTTAAGTAGACTGTTTGCCTGTCATTATTATTATTTAGGACTTTTTATCACAAAAATCCAGTTAAATCCAAAGGGACATATTTTGTCCATGCATATCTGTTATTAAAGACAGGTAATGCTGCATCACTCAGATGATTAAACTGAAAATTGTGAACAGCTTGCATTGTTTGCATGGACTAAAGGAATTTACTCTGAACCTCTTAGCCATTTTTTCCCCATAATCCCTCATTTGGAATCCAACATTACAACGGCTTTACCGCTTCTTTCAGTTGCATACTACTACTCTCCTCTTCCAACTCTCGTGAATCTACAAATCATACTTCTTCCAGCAGCTTTTATATAATTGTATTTAGCATTTTCACTGTCAAGTGGCTGTCACGCGATTTGGCAGGTGCTTAATTGTGTGCACAGAGCAGTGAGAATGCACACTGCGGCTATCAGATTCTTTAAAATCCCTTCCTCGTTAGCTGACCTCAATCAGAGATCCTGTGGGAGGAAAGTGTCCTAATGCTTCAAACGAACGTCAAGATTAAAGCTTCCCATGGTACCCAAGACCAACACAACAGTCCTTTTAGTGGAGTTGCAGGTTATAAACGGTGCTAAAAATGCTTAAAAGATTTACTTCCATGGGTTAGAGATCATGCACATCAAAATGCTGAATTTGTGTTTTAGAGGAAAAACTTCCTTGTCGGCAAAGAAAAATCTCAAAGTAAATATGAAGACCATTCTTTCGTCGTTACGGCGATAATAGCTTTTAGACTCCCATTAGATGTGACATATTGTGTGCCGAGAGAAATGGTAATAAACTCTACACCCGTTTCTCTGAAGTACCTTTGGAACAATTGTCCTAAACTCCAAACTCAACAGCTGCTCCTTAGAAAATTAGAAAAACAATAACCTTTCATTTAGAGAAGCTAAAGAGAATCGTAAATAATGGTTCATTCCAGGAAGCCCAAACTAATTAGCGTAGCGCTGAGTGTCAGCTCGATGTCTTTGCCAGAGTCGCTGTGCCTCAGTATCCGAGGAATCCCGGGAGAGCGAAGTAAACTGTGGCGAAGATCAAAGAGATTCATTCTAGGTGTCATTTATTTGAATGAAAAAAGGTGTCTACTTTTGCTGGCTATAGGATAGAGAGAGAGAGATTGACTATCCAGAATGTTGTGCTGCTCATGCATTTAAATGTCTCTCATAACACATGCCAAATCTGCCTTGTGCAGTCAATGTTTGTGGAAAAATCTGTATGATTGAGGTGATTGTGTCAAAAGTGGAGGAAGATGGATCTACTGACTCTCCTCTGATGATGCTTTCCTGCCCTTTGTGACCTGGAGTATATGTATTTTCTTTTGTGAAAAATATATACGAGAAAATTGCACACTACCACCTGGGGCACTTCCTCCATGACTTTTCTACACACTGTCATCCCAAACACTTTCAAACCAGTAGAGCTGGGATTAAAAAAAATAAATAAAAAAAAACTACTATGATAAAAACTTTGGTTTCTGGCAGTGTCTCTAGAGAATTTGAACTAAATTGCAGCAATTTACCCCATTTACGTTTTTTTTTTTTCTCTATAAGTATGATGAACAGATGGAATAAATATGCTGTGCATTTTTTGTTGCAGACGGAGCAAATAACAAGTGGGACACATTCATGAAGTGGAACGAAATTTATTGGATATTTCAAACTTTTTTAACAAATCAAAAACTGAAAAATTGGGCGTGCAAAATTATTCGACCCCCTTTAGTTAATACTTTGTAGCGCCACCTTTTGCTGCGATTTCAGCTGTAAGTCGCTTGGTGTATGTCTCTATCAGTTTTGCATATCGAGAGACTGAAATTTTTGCCCATTTCTTCCAGCAGAACAGCTCGAGCTCAGTGAGGTTGGATGGAGAGCGTTTGTGAACAGCAGTTTTCAGTTCTTTCCACAGATTCTCGATTGGATTCAGGTCTGGACTTTGGCTTGGCCATTCTAACACCTGGATATGTTTATTTTTGAACCATCCCATTGTAGATTTTGCTTTATGTTTTGGATCATTGTCTTGTTGGAAGACAAATTTCCGTCCCAGTCTCAGGTCTTTTTTGTATATTTTGTATTTGGCTCCATCCATCTTCCCATCAATTTTAACCATCTTCCCTGCTGAAGAAAAGCAAGCCTAAACCATGATGCTGCCACCACCATGTTTGACAGTGGGGATGGTGTGTTCAGGGTGATGAGCTGTATTGCTTTTATGCCAAACATAACGTTTTGCATTGTTGCCAAAAAGTTCAATTTTGGTTTCATCTGACCAGAGCACCTTCTTCCACATGTTTGATGTGTCTCCCAGGTGGCTTGTGGTAAACTTTAAACAACACTTTTAATGGATATCTTTAAGAAGTGGCTTTCTTCTTGCCACTCTTCTATAAAGGCCAGATTTGTGCAGTATACGACTGATTTTTGTCCTATGGACAGTCTCTCCCAACTCAGCTGTAGATCTCTGCAGTTCATCCAGAGTGATCATGGGCCTCTTGGCTGCATCTCTGATCAGTCTTCTCCTTGTATGAGCTGAAAGTTTAGAGGGAAGGCCAGGTCTTGGTAGATTTGCAGTGGTCTGATACTCCTTCCATTTCAATATTATCACTTGCACAGTGGTACACTTGGGATGTTTAAATCTTGGGAAATCTTTTTGTATCCAAATCCGGCTTTAAACTTCTCCACAGCAGTATCTCGGACCTGCCTGGTGTGTTCCTTGTTCTTCATGATGCTCTCTGCGCTTTAAACGGACCTCTGAGACTGTCACAGTGCAGTTATTCCTATGCAATCTGCCCTATGAAGTTTGTGCTTAAATCATATGGCATGTTGTGCTATTATTTTAATATAAGCAATTAGAAGCATGCTAAACAATAAAATATTTGAAAAATCCCCAAATGTGCATTAAAGGTGACACCCACGCCTGTGACCTATATCATAGAGACTTTGGACACCCTAGCAACTACATAGCAATGCTCTAGCAACCAAATTTCTTTCTTAAATTATAAAAATAAATATACACATGCCCGATTGTGTGGACTCTAGCAAGAAAGATAATTCAGAGGGCACATTTTCCCTATCACTCGAAAACAGAAATCAGAGGCCGGACACTCGTGCCACACTCTCCTTTGGGGATTATCTAGCCAAATGTCAACCCTTGAAATCAAACCCAACCCTGCGTCCCATTATGTAACTCCAGCTAGGATGTTATCAAATTGAATTCACTTTGTAATCTCCCATCTACACCACCTTTTTCAGCACCCTTTTGCCCCGAGCAGCGCTATCTTTTACATAAGAGACGTTCCCATGATAAGAAAAGAACACTATTTTGAGATTAATTGGGGCACTAAAAATAATTTAGGATGATATTGAGTTCTGGTTCAGTGCTCCAGAAGAGTTTTTTTTTTTTTTAATTACCTGTAGCCCTTCGTTTTTGAGCCTGACTTTGAGCACAGAGTGCACTGCCGTCTCTCGTCTTTCTGCCTTGTGATAAAATAGACTTTATTTCCTCGTGTGTGATGAACCGAGACGCGCAGATGTGGTTTTGACGGCATGAGCTGCAACATTGATTGATGAAATTCCATTTCTGATGTGAATCCAACAGCAGAGGGGATCACATTTAACCAGACAGACACATATTGAAGTGATTACGATTGAAGAGAAAGGCCAATTATGTTTCTGCCAGACCCGTATTATACTGAGAAACAACCAGTATTTTTAATTAGCGCTATTTCTGGGGTGGAAGAAGTGAAAAGGAGCTATTAGAACCTGAGAAAAAAAAGACTCGGGCATTGCTCTGGGGAGCCGTCCACATACATACTAACACTGCTTCCTTTCACATGGAGACATACACTGATGGTGAAAACCTTTATAAATTGGATACGGTCCCCGAGACCACTCAAAGCCAGTTGTGGCTCTATTGATTGGGGCAGATGCGCAAATTTAGAAAGCCAGTGGGACCACCTTTCATCTCATATGTGCCATAATTTTGTCCAGAGAAAGCAGGCTGATTGGATTTTGCTCATTAAAATTCCAGTTTTCTTTCATGTGCCCATCTTGGTTGAGCTTCAGGTCTCATGTGTCTAATCCCTCTTCCTTTGTTGTGTCTCTACAGCCATTGGTGTCGACCCTTCCCATGAGCGGTATCCCTCAATATGCTTCTCGTATACCAGGCTTTGACTATCAGCCTCTGGAAAATGCACTATCGAGGAGTGCAAACACCCCTGCTACTCATGTGATCACCTCTTCTGCCTCGTCTACCTCTCGTGGGCCCGAAAGGGACCGGGATAGGGATAGAGATCGAGAACGAGATCGAGAACGAGACAAAAGGAAGAAGAAACACAAGAGAAGGTCTCGGTCCAGGTCCCGCTCACGTTCCAGATCCAAATCCAAAACCAAGCACTCTTTGCCCAGTGCCTACCGCACCTACAGGAAAACCAGGTATCCGCTGGGGAGTTGTAACATGTTTCCAGGAACAATTTAAACCGTTAAAAAGAGCTTGTTAATTGCTAATGCCCCATGCCTCTGGCTACATTTACTGAAATGTAATTATGTTTTTAAACAGCCTTTTCCATCTTTTTATCCGTCCAAAATGTGTTAATCTAAGTGGCCTTTTAAGTTAAATGCAAAATGTGGTTTTAGGGCTTAAAAGTTGGAATGATTTTTTTTTTTAAATTTCACTTATTAAAAAGTACGTGATCCCTGGGGTTTACTGTGGGTGTCTGAATAAATTGGCCATGAAATGTGATCTGATCTTGTCACAGCTATAGGCAAACACAATCTTCTTGAACACAAACAATGAGACATTTTATTGAACATACCAACAAATTCAATTCTGTTATCATTTACCCACCCTCATGTTGTTCTAAACCTGATTTTTATTATTATTCAGAACAAAAAATAATATTTTGAATAAAAAAACTGGTAACCAAGCTGTTCAGTTACCATTGACTTCCATTCTTAAGGCTAAAAAAGCTTTAAAACAATGTCTCATGTTCATCAGAAGATTAGAAAGTCATACTGGTTTGGAACAATATGAGGATGAGTAAATCTAGTTTTGCTAAATTTACATCATTTTCCTTTTTGGGTGAATATCACTAAATGTAGGGTCTCTGTGTTCACCAAACAAGTTCTTTAATCGCAGATCAGATTTTCAGATAGGAATTCTGGAGGAATTTAGGAGGAATGTCTAAAAACGAATGACCACTCTATGCAGAAATCAAGGGTAAAGCCAAGGGTTCACATACTTTTTCCTGCATCTGTATTCAGTAAAAACATGTGAGGAGAGTGGCTTGTCAAAAGTTTTGTCCCCGAATAGCCCACCTGTAAACTTTTGTTCAACCCTCAGCCGCCCTCGTTTTTTAATTTGTCGTCTTTATTGGTAATAAGACTGATTTGTCATTATCCGGTGCTGAAGTTGCAGTAATTACATTCCCCTCATCACGACCGTCTTGACATGCCGTAATATAATTTCTAGAGATTAAATCATTTCAGCCTCAGGATTTAAATCACTTACACTGTCTAAAATCTCTCTCTCTCTCTCTCTCTCTCTCTCTCTCTCTCTCTCTCTCTCTCTCTCTCTCTCTCTCTCTCTCTCTCTCTCTCTCTCTCTCTCTCTCTCTCTCTCACATATATATATGTATAATAAATCTTGTGTCTGTGCAAGAGCGAGAGAGATTGAGATGGTTTTGGGCAGAAGCTCTTCTTAGACTACTAATCTAGTTTGGCTGAGCCCCTGTGGCGCTCTGTAGATATCGCCTTGGCCTTACCCATGTTCTCCAGCTAAGAGCTGTATGAGAAATCTTCCTGTCCCTGATGGTTTTCTTATTCCTCTGTTATTGAACTGCAGTTCATCCGCTTACTCTATAGGCTTTGCACCACTGCACAGACTGCAGCGTCTGCATTAAGATGACAATCCCATCATCTTCTAATCCCGATCGTCCCGCATCAGAGTTAATTTCTCATTGGGTATGGCTCCATCATGGCTTTCTAGTGTTGCCCTTTCCCATTAATCCTCAGATGACCTGAGATAATGAAAGCGTCTGTAGTGGCACTACACCTTGGTCCACACTCACCCTGTCTGTCTCCCTCCACAACCATGTCATTAGCAGGTCTGGACACGTACATTTCTCAAGCCAGATACGTGACTGTGTGGTTTTGACCTTGTTCCCTGATTGCTGTAGAGTGTTGGACAGGCTTCAGTCCATGAGTGTTTGTTTTACAGCAGGTCAGCTCGTGTTTAAACTGAGTCCTGGTCAAGAGTGTCTGAGTATCGCCACTTCAGCGAAGAAAATGAACATTAAAAGTGTTCGGCTGTCACCTTTTGGATTATTGGCCAGTAATTTGCTACTATTTGCAAGCTTTTTTTTTTTTAGCTTGAGAGAAATTTAATAAACTATTCATCATGTAGACATGAGAATATTGAGAATAGGGTATATCAAGAATTAAAATTTTAGGAAGCAGGTTTTTAAAGTGTTTTTAGGTCTAGATTTGATTTTTGTTTGATACCCTTCAAGTATTAGACCAAAAGCACTTAATATACACACTCATTTTAAACTGTGTTCTGTAGATTTTGAAAATCACCCATTGACTTGCATTGGTAGAAAAAAATTGCCCAAGAAATGCCCAAACGGAATGAAAGTGTCACAGACATAGCTTGGCTACACCTTCTCATCTTGACAATGTTTCTGTTTGAGAGAAGAATATATTATTACAGCAAATAAATCGCTTTTATAAAACCTGGTGGCCGTGTAGAATTGCCATGGAACACATTCCAGCTGCTGTATATGACTGCGTCGACATTTCTGATGCGGCAGACAAACTGTGCGCACATGTCACAAAATTATTCCGATTGAAAGCATCACCTGAATAAATGCCAGGTATAGCCTATCAGACACTGGCATGCAATCAGTGCACTTGCCTGCAGTATGACTGTTCATGTGATATTATTTAATCATCCATAAAGCAAATATGATCAGACAGATACATCAAAGCACATTTGTCTAACATTCTCTGCCTCTTTCACACACACACACTCACACACACACACACGTACACAATCACTCCAACTTCTCCACCTCCAAGGCTAGGCTGCTTCACTAAAAAAACAACTAACCACAAGGCCTTAACCATGAAGTATGCCAAAGCGGCAAAGGACACACACACACAGTCGCGCACACTCATCTTATGTATAACAATCAGTATATATAATGTATGTATAATTTTTAATTACTTTTATTTCAAAACAATATTCTAGTAAGATTAGTCAGATGGCTGTTTTTAATCACAATTTTATCTTTTTACAGCAGTGATTGTGCATCAGTTTACCTTATTTAGTGATGTATCTAGCTTAAGATTTTATTTAATCAATAATTATAATACAACAAAGAAACCAGAAAACTGCTCATGAAAACTGCTTTGGATGTAACTTAAAACAAACATTAGCACAAATCTGAGCCCACTGTTGTTTTATTATAGCGTTCATTAATAAACCCATATCTCAGTCAGTGACTGACACTGAGCATGGACATTGTATTAGTAATACTAGAGACTGAAGTAATTATAAAGTCTTTGTTTTCTGACATCCAACATGGTCAGTGTTGTGCCTCTTAATTTTTGTTAGCGCTAATAATAATGGTGTCAGTATTTAAGCTACTCACTCTATTTTATTTTCTCCTTCCTGACACCTGACATCTCTCGTTTCCAGCCAGCACATCAACACCAGAGACCAGGCTAACATTTATCTGTAATGAGTATATCTGTCCAGTGTTGTGGAAAAAGAAAAGGAAAATTAAATTCACCCTAGTCACAATTATAATAAATGGAGACAAATGTATTATGGGGGGAAATAGTGTCCTCATCATCAAATAATATCTTTGACGCCCGCGCAGCAGATTATTAATGATTAGATATAATGTCTGTTTTTCTTCTTCCTGTCTGTATAAATGTATTTTTTTCTCTCTCTGTTCACGACCCCCACGTTTTAATTGCTTTTCTTCTTTTCAGTACATTCTTAGTTTATAAGTGTGTGTGTGTGTGTGTGTGTGTGTGTGTGTGTGTGTGTGTGTGTGTGTGTGTGTGTGTGTGTGTGTGTGTGTGTGTGTGTGTGTGTGTGTGTGTGTGTGTGTGTGTGCGTACCAGATATTTATTTTAATTCACATTATCTTTCTGTGTGGGTCTATACATGTATGATTACATTTCAACCCACGCACACCTGTAATAAAGACCCATCCATTTTGCTACAGGAATGTGTTCGTCAACATTAGATTAGATTTTCCAAGGTTCAGTGAGGCTCGTTTTGTACTGTTATTGAACATTAAATGTATGGTCGTGTTCTGCAGCAAATTTAAACATTTAAATAATGTTTGTAATATGCAAAACGTGTGTGTGTTTGTATGTGTATATACACACACACACACACACACACACACACACACACACACACACACAGACAGGCTCACCTAAAGGATCATTAGGAACACCATACTAATAGTGTGTTTGACCTCCTTTCGCCTTCACAACTGCCATAATTCTATAAGGCAACAAGGTGATGAAAGCATTCTTTAGAAATGTTGGCCCATATTGATAGGAGAGCATCTTGCTGTTGATGGAGATTTGTGGGATGCATATCTAGGGCACAAAGCTCCCGTTCCACCACATCCCAAAGATGCTCTATTGGGTTGAGATCTGGTGACTGTGGGGGCCATTTCAGTGTAGTGAACTCATTGTCATGTTCAAGAAACCAATTTGAAATCATTTGAGCTTTGTGACATGGTGCATTATCCTGCTGGAAGTAGCCATCAGAGGATGGGTATATGGTGGTCATAAAGGGATGGACATGGTCAGAAACAATGCTCAGGTAGGCTGTGGCATTGAAACAATGCCCAATTGGCACCAAGGGGCCTAAAGTGTGCCAAGAAAACATCCCCCACACCATTACACCACCACTAGCCTGCACAGTGGTAACAAGGCATGATGGATCCATGTTCTCATTCTGTTTACGCCACATTCTGACCATCTGAATGTCTCAACAGAATTTGAGACTCATCAGACCAGGCAACATTTTTCCAGTCTTCAACTGTCCAATATTGGTGAGCTTGTGTAAATTGTAGCCTCGTTTTCCTTTTTGTAGTGGAGATGAGTGGTACCATGCGGGGTCTTCTGCTGTTGTAGCCCATCCTCCTCAAGGTTGTGTGTGTTGTGGCTTCACAAATGCTTTGCTGCACACTTCGGTTGTAAAGAGTTAAACATATATATTATAGATAGATAGATAGATAGATAGATAGATAGATAGATAGATAGATAGATAGATAGATAGATAGATAGATAGATAGATAGATAGATAGATAGATAGATAGATAGATAGATAGATAGATAGATAGATAGATAGATAGATAGATAGATAGATAGATAGATAGATAGATAGATAGATAGATAGATAGATAGATAGATAGATAGATAGATAGATAGATAGATAGATAGATAGATAGATAGATAGATAGATAGATAGATAGATAGATAGATAGATAGATAGATTGATTGATTGATTGATTTACTTTGAAAGCTGTGTGGACTGCAGACATAGAAGCCCCAGTCATTAATGAACTACATGCTGACATTGAAATCTACTATAAATGTGCCAATTGCATTTTTATTGTTAGCTGTAGATTGTAGTTACCGTCACTCTTAACATTTAAAGATTTGCCGTTTCAGATCAGTCTCATTTTGCACTGCAAAACAATCCTCACTGATTTGCCCAAGTTTTTGAGGTCCACATTTCTTCATTGTCTTGCAGTGATTACTTCTGTGTACGTCTAGTGTAGTATATAACTTTCAATGATAAAAGCGTGATTTCTCACCACACCTATTTATGTGAGATACTGGCAGGACATTTTACAAAAAATATATATTATCAAAGATTAACAATGAAATCTCACACACAAGGTAATCTTGTTATTTAAAAGGATAGTTCATCCAAAAATGAACATGTGATGTTTATCTGCTTACCCCCAGGGCATTCAAGATGTAGGTGTGTTTGTTTCTTCAGTTGAACACAAATGAAGATTTTTAATTCCAACCGTTACTCGTATAATGCATGTCAATGGGGTGTATTTCTATGAGAGTAAAAAACACATACCGAATTTTCCGGACTATAAGTCACACTTTTTTTCATAGTTTGGCTGGTCCTGCGACTTATAGTCAGGTGTGACTTATATATCAAATTTAATTCATACTGATTGACACAAGAATAAACATATAGCCGCGAGAGGGTGCTCTATGCTGCTCCTGTAGCCTACCCCAGAAAAAAATAACTGAAAGCAGAAAAAATAACAAAATGCCCCCATAAAGAAAATCTTATTCTGCAAATTACAAACTGTATGTAGTAAACTATGCAGCGGAGAATGATTCACACAGCGTTCGTCTCGCGCGGCTGAGAGTTTAAGCATCTGTGGACTCGTTCCTTTCAGCTTTGGGCCGGCCATCTTGCTTATAGTCCGCAAGTAGCTTTCTTTTTTTACTTCATTACAGTTAAAGTAACCTCTGCTTTTCGCCAGTCCCTTACAAGTTTCTCACTCACTTCAAACTTTCTTTCTTCTGCTCTGTTACCGCTCTGCCCTAATGCGACTTATAGTCCAGTGCGACTTATATATGTTTTTTTATATGATGCATTTTTTGACTGATGCGACTTCTACTCCGGAGCGACGTATAGTCCAGAAAATACAGTAGATATACAAATCCATTTTAAACCCTGTGACTTGTGGCAACACATTGATGTCAAGACATGAAACGATCGGTTTCTGCGAGAAACCTAACAGTATTTATTTTTTTACCTCATATCAGACAAATCTCATCTAGTATTCCCCAGTGCCATTACTTCCATTGAAGGAGGTAAAAAAAACATGTACATAGTACATAGATGCCTAATTCTACTGATCCGACCAGGCACTAATAAGGAAGGCATATATTTATATATCTATGATCACACCAGTTTTTTTACCTTCTTAGACAAAAGTATTGACACTGGGGAACAAATACTGTTCGGTTTCTCGCAAAAGCTGTTCGTTTTGTGTCTTAAGGAATCAATGTATCGTCACGAGCCGCAGGGTTTAATATGGATTTGTATATCTATGTGTTTTTTACTTTCATAGTGACTCTCACAGAAATACACGCATGCAGTATACGAGCAACGGTTTGAGTCAAAAATCTTAATTTGTGTTCTACTGAAGAAACAAACACACCTACATCTTGGATGTCCTGGGGGTAAGCAGATAAACATCAAATGTTCATTTTTGGGTTAAACTATCTCTAACTATATAATTTATATTTCCTGATATCAATGTCATCCACACAAAGTCTTGCATTATTTGTTTAATTTCATACATTTTTTACTGATATTTTACTTATTGAATGAGTTTCTGAACCTTGATACAAGGTTCAGGATTTCAACTCCTCAGTTACTTGTCTTTTCAAACTCTCTCCATCTCTCAAAAATGGTTTGAAATGATAAAGGAGAGCAGAGAATCATCATCAATCATCATTTACCAGCACTGATGAGTCTTAACGTGTGGGCTGATTTCTAACTTGACCATGTTTTTTTGTGTGCCTTTCTTTCCTTTCAATCTCTCCCCCTATCTCAGGTCTCAGTCTCGTTCCCCCGGCCGCAGAGACAGACGAGCTCGCTCTTCAGAGAGGAAGCGTGACGAGAGGGAGAAGGAAAGCTATGGTCCAAGCACATACCGCCTTGGCAGCAACCCAGCACTTGGCAGGAAGCGCTCCAGATCAAGGTGGCCTTGGCATCCAGGCCACATCACACGTTTTTTTGGATCATGGTGTTTATTGTTTTGTTTAGGTTTTTTTTACCTGACCATTTTTTTTGTAATGTGTTTGTTTTGATGCATTTTATACTATTCAAAAGTTTTGGGGTCATGCATTAAATTGATCAAAAGTGACAGTAAAGACATTGTTATAAAAGAAACATTGCAAAATCTTACCAACTCCAGATGTGGCAGAAGTATCTTTCTGTTTTATTATTTTAATACTAAATATTTACTCTATGTATACTGGCACATGCTATGAATACAAAATACAAGGACAGCAGGAAGAACATGTGTTTGTTTTAACGGCAGCTGTGATAGGGCCTCTATTTAAACCCTTTAGCTGTATATCATCACAAGGAGAATTTTGGCTGATTGTCAGCATACATGCTGCTGTTCACAGTGGGTAAAAAGTGCTTTCCTGGTGTTTCCCCAGAGTCTGCACCAAGCATGATCTTTTCATTCGCTGTAATCCTTCTATTGAAGAGTCCTGAGAGACTCCACTCCATGACACTGCTATCATCCTTCCCTCTCGCTCTCATTTCCTCTACTTTGCTATTATTTTGTTACCGACCCCTATAAGGTGCTAAAGCACAGCAGAAAGAAATGGTCATGATGACTTCTCAGATCTCAACCGGCTTTTGTCACCTGGTCTTTATCTGGGCTGCCCACTCTCTCTTGTATTCTTTCTCCATATTCTGCTGCTGTGGATGTTGCACAAAGCGAGGACACGCTTTTAAAACATTCCCTTCAAATGGTTTAAAAAAGCTCAGGACCATTCATTACACCCTCGACCCTTTCTGGTTTGAACCAAGAGAGGAATTGAGGATGAGCGAGAGATGGTTAGATCACTTGCAGGGTTTCAGTGAAGTTTGGAAAGTTAAAGTGATGATAGAAGCACCTAGGATGCCAAACCTTGCTTACTGTACATGCAAGCAGAGGGCGTTTGAGTGCCAGAGTGCCTGCCTTTGACCCCGCAGCAGATGTTGTCTTGGAAATATAGCAGCTGGGGTATGAAAGTAAAATGTCATTTGTTTTCTCCACAGGATCATATATCATTAACAAAATATGTAAACATTTCAAGGCAGACCAGCCACAAGAGGTTAACCAATAGTTAAGGCTCCTGTAGAAAGGAACTGCAATATCCATGATTTTGTAGAGTGATTCACAAGTTAGAAAAAATCTGAACCCTATGTATTTGTATATCTGAATAGTATACTGTAAATATACACACATCATGCTTTTTTTTAAACAGAAAAATATAATAGAATAAACCAATTAAATAATAATAATAATTAGAATACTAATTACTAAATCAATAACCTATACAGTTTATGTAATAACATTTTATAAACATAATTTCTTCTAGTTTTTAAACAATCATATATACATATTATAAATAATTTTATAAATATATTTATAAAATTATTATTTTGTTCCTTCATAATAGACAAAGTTCACAGTATTGTACCTTTGTCTTTTTTATGATTTTATTTATCACGTAGATTGGGTTTTCCAATTATTATTACTTTAAAAATAAGTATGATAAGGTCGAGTCCTGCAATTAATTCAACACATAATTTTTAATTAGTATTAGATTTAAAAGTACATTAAATTTATATTTATAAACTGTTCATACGTTTCTGCTTTTCTGAATCATCTCAGAGCTGAATACAGTGCATCCGGAAAGTATTCACAGCGCATGACTTTTTCCACATTTTGTGTTACAGCCTTTTTCCAAAATTGATTTCAATTTTCTTTTTTTTCTCTCAATTCTACAAACAATACCCTATAATGACAAACGTTTGTTTTAAATCTTTGCAAATGTATTAAAAATTCAAAAATCACTTGTAATCACAAGTTTTCATAACCTTTGCTCAGTACTTTGTTGAAGCACTTTTGACACCAATTACAACATCTTTATAAGTCTTAATAATATAATGCTTCAAGCTTGGCACACCTATATATGGGCAGTTTCTCCCATTCTTCTTTGCAGAACCTCTTTAAGCTCCATCATGTTGGATAGGGAGCTTCTGTCCAAAGCATTTTCAGATCTCTCCAGAGATGTTAAATCAGGTTCAAGTATGGCCTCTGGCTGGGCCACCCAGGGACATTCCTTTGTTATCTTGGCTGTGTGCTTTGGGTCATTGTCTTGTTGGAAGATGAACCTTCACCCCCGTCTGAAGTCCAGATTACTCTGGAGCAGGTTTTCATCAAGGATGTCTCTGTACATTGCTGCATTAATAATAATTTGTTACATTTATATAGCGCTTTTCTAGGCACGCAAAGCACTTCATGCAAAGAAGGGAGAATCTCATCAACCACCACCAATTTGCAGCACCCACCTGGATGATGCAACGGCAGCCATATTGCGCCAGAACGCTCATCACACACCAGCTGATTGGTGGAGAGGAGACAGAGTGATTAAGCCAATAATTATATGAGGATTATTAGGAGGCCATGATGGACAGAGGCCAATGTGCAAATTTGTCCGGGATGCCGGGGTTACACCCCTACTCTTTATACTCTCGAAGGACATCCTGGGAATTTTTAACGACCACAGAGAGTCAGGACCTCGGTTTAACGTCTCATCCGAAAGATGGTGTTCTTTGACAGTACAGTGTCCCCATCACAATACTGGGGTGTTAGGACCCACACAGAACACAGGGTGAGCACCCCTGCTGGCCTCACTAACACCTCTACCAGCAGTTACCTGGTTTTTCCAGTTGATCTCCCATCCAGGTACTGACCAGGCTCAGCCCAGTCTTGGGCTACAGGATGATATGGCTGCTGGTGCATGAATCTTTTCCTCGAGCCTGACAAGTCTCCCAGTTCCTGCCATTGAAAAACTTCCCCACAGCATGATGCTGCCACCACCATGCTTTACTGTAGGTATAGTTTTGGCCAAGTGATGAGCGGTGCCTGGTTTCCTCCAGACATGGCGTTTGCCATTCAGACCAAAGAGATCAATCTTTGTTTCATCTGACCAGAGAAGTTTCTCATGGTCTGAGATTCTTAGGCAAACTTGGACTTCATGGCTTGGTTTGTGCACTGACATTGACTAGCTGAGTCTCATTTCGGAAGCTGCATCCTCCGGAGGTCGCATTTAAAGGCTGCATACTTCTTAAAGGGTGTCCTATTTTTTTTTTTTTTTTTAAGTAACTGGAATCAAACTGACCGTTATTCCTTGGTAGGTGTAAAATACTGTAATTAATTTCTTATTTTGCAATCTAATGGTTAATTATCTTCAGTGAGACATCCTCTATGAGTAGCCTTCAAATGTGACCTCCAGAACACACAGTCTTTGAAATGAGCCACAGCTAATGTTAACTGGTGGGACCTTATATAGACAGGTGTGTGCCTTTCAAAATCATGTTCAATCAACTGAATTTACCACGGGTGGACTCCAATCAAGCTGTAGAAACATATCAAGGATGATCAGAGGAAACAGGATGCACCTGAGCTCCATTTTGAGTGTCATGAAAAAGGCTGTTAATACTTGCGAACATTGTACATTTTATTTGATCTTTTATCATTTTACAAATTTTCAAAGGTTTCATCAAACTTCTTCCACATTGTCATTATGGGGTATTGTTTGTAGAATTTAGGGAAAAAAATAGTTAATCGAATCCATTTTGGAATAAGGCTGTAACAACAAAATGTGGAAAAAAGTGAAGCGTTGTGATTACTTTCTGGTAGCTTTACATTTATCATAGTTTTTGTTTTTTGTTGAGAAAATGTATGCAAAAAAAATTAATCTATAAGTAACTTTTAAACTCCATACTCCCCTGTACAATGAACTAATAGGTCATCTTAACCGTGCCAATCAGATACAGTAGGTGTGAGGTATTATGCATTTCTGTCTATTTTAGACTTGAGTTGATCCTGTATTGATTCATTTAGTCGTAATACTGAATGCCCCTTGTGGTATTCTTGGCACGTCTGCAGGAGCACATTTTTAACCACTCACTTTAGTGTCCACTCTCCAAACAGGTCTTGTCATTTTGCTACAGTACCACGGATAATTAGAGGTCACTATGCCCATTAACTGAAGTTTATTGCTCCTTTAAAAATGTATTTGTCCCACTAAAGGACCTACCCAATGTATTCAAATATAAAATATTCATAAAGGACAGCCTTGGAGATAAATGCTTCTTGATATGGTCTATGTGTACCTTTTCTTTGAAGATAAAGCGCACACTGTTACAGTTATGTATGTGCGGATGACCTATTTGAGTCCCCTCGCTAATGCAGTGGTGGATCATGGGTCTTAGTAAAGGGACACATGGATGTTTTAAAACTCTGCATTGTGTCATAGTGTCACCTCCTTTCACGCAGTGACTCTCACTTAACTGCACCATCCCCAGAGTCGTGAGAAATGCATTCTTCATATTTTGTATTTATTTATTGATATTCTAAACCCTTGACTTTCTGTCGTCTGTTGAACATGAAAGGGAAAAAAAGCACCATAAAAGTAGTCCATATATTTTAGGAGCAGTATTCGAAATCTTATGAAGCCATACAATAACTTTGTGTGAGAAATAAGGCAAAGGAAGGCAAGTTTATTTACAAAACAGTACGCTTCTTACACAGTTGTGTAACCAAACATGATGCAACACATTTGAATGTGCAGGTTTTGAGCTGATGTATTACTTCTCTAACTCTCTTTTTCAGATCGCCTCATGAAAAGAAGAAGAGGAAGAGTTCAAAGCCATCACACCATTTTAAGGGTTCCTCCTGTTCGCCCTCAGCATCCCCAGACAGAAGCGGAGCCATGGCCAGAGTCTCCGCGAGCCCATCCCCTGCCACAAGCCCCGCCTCCAGCTTGGGGAGGTCCAGGTAAAAGGCATTTCTCTCTGGTCCCTTTAGTGAACAACCAGTCAGTGTGAACCTCGCAAGAGAGTCGCCCACCCTCTGAAGCTCAGTCTGCTTCAGTCAGAATCATAGATTTTCAAGCATATTTTTTCCCACTTTGTTGCAATATTCATTTAAGCTTTGCCAGGAGCACTGTGTGTGAGACACAAAGACGGCCTGTGCTGTAGCTTTTTTGATTTGGAAGATATGGTTTTTAGGTATGATTTGACAACTTGACTAATTGTTGAACGAAGCTTGAAAGTCTTAGACGCTCAAAATCAGGCATTGTGACGTTTTAATTAAGTAGTTTGACAGCATAATATGTATGAATTTTACAAGAAACGTCATGGGTTTTCTACATTATAGATTGGTTTTGATTCAAAACCCTAAAAGAGCACTCTGCACAGGGCTATTGGACACAGGGACTGACTTCTCAAGTTTCATCAAAAAAGTTGCTTTAAACTCCCTCGGCCTTCAGTTGTTTTTTGCTGCTGCTTTTTACCTCCCACTGTGTGTCTCTCTAAACTTTGTTTTTATTTGTGCAGTTGTTGTGTCTCTTCCGGCATTGGGTGAATATTTCATGACCTTCTTCTGGTCGCTCTGTTTCGCCTGAGATGTCTGTGGTGGTTACATTACTCACCTGTCATCATGAATACTGTATTGGGGAGTTTTTCGCAAACCTGGCCAAATGGCAGACCTCTGTTTTTCTGTCACTGTCTCACTGTTCTTTTTGACTTTCGCAATAGCGTTTTTGCTGGGTTACCAAAGAGCTCTATTAAAACACTTACAAAAGAATTCTGAATGCAGCTGCATGAATGTTAACTTGCTCTAAAATTCGAAATGCACTCAGATCCCTTCACTGGCTGCCTGTATCATTCAGCGTTGAATTCAAGATCCTATTATTCGTTTTTTAAATTACCTTATGGTACTGCCCTAATATACCTTTCTAATTTGTTGAATAAATATGATCTAGCAAAGATCACTTCAAACATCCAATATTTAATGGGATAGTTCACCCAAAAATGAAAATGATCCCATAATTTA
This sequence comes from Pseudorasbora parva, assembly GCF_024679245.1. Lineage (NCBI taxonomy): Eukaryota > Metazoa > Chordata > Actinopteri > Cypriniformes > Gobionidae > Pseudorasbora > Pseudorasbora parva. The sequence goes on along the minus strand of NC_090189.1, from coordinate 15,026,236 downwards.
CTCACCCTCAAGCCATAGGTGTATATGACATTCTTCTTTCAGACGAATATAATCAGTTATATGAAAAATGTCCTGACTAATCCAAGCTTTATAAGGTCAGCGAACAGCAGCCCAAAATTTGAAACCTAAAAAAGTGTATTCACCCATTATGAAAGTGCTGCACATAGCTCCGGGGGTTAATAAAAGCCTCCTGAAGTGAATCGATGGGTTTGTGTAGGAAAAATATCCATATTTAAAACGTATAAAGTAAAATAGGCGGACCACCTTTTGAAATTACGAAGAAAGTGTACTTGCACAGTACTTGCAAGTGTACTTGCCTTGCACAGTTTAAAACGCTTGAGCTACATCCGACGTCATCATCACACCAGTTATGCTTTTTGAGTACTGAAGGCAGTCCACCTTGTTGGTTGTATTAAAAATACAGCAAAAAAAATGTTGAGTCAGCATTTTGTCTTTTCGTTCCCAACTTCCCAAGCTATGGAATTCGATTAATTTCTTTTCTGTGAATGCAAACATGTATTTCTCTTCTGTAAAGCAATTTGTATACACTTTTTAAAAGGTGCTATATAAATAATTCTTTACTTTTATTTGTTAAACAGGGATGGCTCTCAGGAGAAGGACAAGCAAGTGTCCTCCACTATTGTCTCTTCAGTGCAAACCAAAATCACTCAGGTATGTCATTAAGAAATTATAAACTCACTTTTGTGTAAACTACCTTACATTTGGTCACAATTTCATATATCAGTATTTGCAGAGGACTACTTTGAAATTAAGATATTCGTTAAGACATTTTTTATTATAATTTATTTAGTGTTTCCTTTTTATTATATAGAAAATTGGAGATTTAGCAGGACTACTTTTTAATCAGAATTATTTTTCTGGTCAGTCAAAATTTCCCATTGTGTTTCATGTTGCAGCCTTTTCAGCAGCAGTTTAAGAGGATGTAAATTGTGTTATATAAATTGTATTATATAATAATTGTGTTATATAATTTACAAACATTGTGTAAATTGCGTCACATTTTCCTGCTTTTTCAGCATCTTATCACATTGAAATAAGTTATTTTTAAGAACGTGTCTCAACGCCTGACGTTCTTTCCCATTCCTTGGTGCAGCATCTTGTGTGTTAATGTTTGATTGTAATTTGTACATTAAGCAGTTGCAGGCTAAATTAAATTGTAGGTTTGAAGGTTTAGAATAAACCTCTATCGAGAATACTTGAGTAATGTCAATATACTGCTACCTCACACACAAAAAAAAAAAAAAAATTGTTACCACTCTTTAATTCAGTGCCTAAGGTGAAACCAACTGAAATTGTGTAGCAGGGCTGATGAGACCCTTGGATGCTTAGTAAGGCAGTAATATATGTAATTTAGGGCCAGACGCTCTCAGTGGTCTGTGTTTGCTGAGCCCTACGTGCTGAAACTGAGAAATACAGCGGTTTGGTTACATGACCCTGTCACCAGGCGTGGGTATGTAGGGGTGTGTGTGTGTGTGTGTGTGTGTGTGTGGGGGGAAAAAGAGAGCTTGTCGCTATCGCATGCTGATTCAATGCAGCTGTCAGTCTCTGCAGCTCTGTTATGATCTCTGGCCTTGTGCTGTGAGGATGAAATGCAGACTACGCTCGCTTTCCTTCCCTTTGCTTATTGTTATACAGAGCAGACAAGGGTAGCTACTGTATGCGTTTTTTTTTTTTAAACGCCAGTTGTGTCAGAGAAAAGGATGCGAGAAATGCATAAGAAGATAAACAAAGTGCACTTCGTTTTGCTCGCAGCCATCTGATTCTCAACAAAAAGAAAGTCAGCTGCATAAGTCTATATATATTAGCCCTCTTGGTTTAAAAAAAAAAAAGTCTACGGTCTTGACATGGTTTCAGATCTTTTGGAAACCTAATTCACTTTCCTTTTCTCCCGGTATACAAAATCAATTCTGACACCTCAGAACTGGGGCAGGACTTCCAGGGGGCAATGTCTTGCAAAAACGAGTTGGCTCTTATTAAAACCAGCAACTGCTGCTCGAATCAATAGAAGCATGGTTCACCTTGACAAATAACTACCGGCAGGAACTTCTTGCAGGCCTGTGCATGCTTACATTTCGGAAGTCCCTCCGTCCCCAGTTGCCCCCTCTAGCCCAAGCAATGAAAGCTCCGGGCCACACGGACCACCCGTAGATCCTGTGGTAGGGAAGCAGGTTTCAGCTCAGTTTGATCCCTTGCCCGCAGCCCTACCTCACGTAACTATGATCGGATCCTCCAGAGGAGAATGTTCCAGCTCTGACATGCACATCCTGACTATTGATAGAGGAAGAAATGCTCTCATGAGGTACTCCGGTGGAGACTGGATTTTTTTTTTTTTTTTTTTACAACCGGCAAATGAAAAGCTGTAACATTAAAGGCTGGGGAAGCGTGTTCTCGATCTTAGCACAACTCCCCTGGGAGTTTACGACCCCTCTATCTGCCTGTCAGCCGAACAACAAGGGAGGCTGGTTTATGGTTCTCCCTGAGGAGCACAACAGTTCTTTTTCTTTTCTTGTGCTCTGTGCTGTCCTCCTCATCCTTAAAATGTTGGTGCTGCTTTTCTTATTTGCAACTGACTAGCAGTGGGTGGCATGTTAAGGGGGGCAGGTGACTGATGGTTTGTTCAGGAGGCGTTTATGGGTTGCAAAATGCACCCTGGAAAGCTATGAGTGCATTAATGTTGTGCGCAAGATAAGGCACCAAAAAAGTGTTGTATTTCCAAAGTACCCCACTGTGACTGGGGGGAAAAAAGACCTCTTGTACTAACTGATTGAAGTTTGTTCATGCCTTTATTGAATAGTACAGAATGCAGATCAGAAAGGAAAGCATGCAGATCTTAATTCGGAAATGAACTTGGAAACCCTTGCAAGGCTATTGGCTCCGACAGACCATTGTTTTATATATATAAAATATATATAAATGTATATATATATATACACACACACACACACACATACACATACTAAATACATACTAAATGGAGCGAGTTTAGGGTGATATTGATTGTAAGATTTCAAAATTTCTTTTAAATGGCCTGGGCCTTTGATTAAACTGCCACCTCAAAGTTGGGTGATCCTCTGAATCTGAAAGTGTAGGTATGAATGTGGGTTATCTGTCAAATTGCTCCAAGGTCTGGACCCAAATAGCTACAGAGAAACCATCCAACTGCAAAAGGCAGTTCTTAGTCACAGTTACAACTAGCTTGTTTAGTTTTTTTTTTTTTTTTTTTTTCAGAAAACAACAGTGCTTATGTTTCCATCATGCAGGAGTTGAGTTGGGCAGCCACATTCTTAGATATCCTCATACTTCAGCCAGCTGTGGTCTCATAATGAGCTGTAATCATACTGAAGATATCCTCCTTTCATTGCAGTAATCTGCTCGGGTCAGCTGGAAGCTCAGCAAGCTTTTATCCCAGCTTAGTCCTGCCACTCTAATGTACTGGATCAACACACTATGATCAGAGAGTCATTTTTTTACTGGTTCGTTTTTTAGCATGTACATGCGTTTGAGTAGTGGTATATGTGTCATCCATCCATCCATCCATCTTTTATCTGTATCGTCTGTATCTATTTATCTATCTGTTAGTCAGTCATCCATCCGCCTTTCTGTCTATCTCTGTCTCTATATCGACTCTATTTGTCTGTCTGTCTATGTCTGTCTGCCTATATCAATGTCTGTCTGTCTATCATATTTGTCTGTATTTATCTATCTCTGTCTGTCAGTCATCCATCTGTCCATCTATCTCTTTGTCTCAGTCTGTCTCTGTTTGTCAATATCAACTGTATCTGTCTATCTTCTCTTTCTATGTTAACTGCATCTATCTGTCTGTCAGTCTGGATGGATGGATGGATGGATGGATGAACACATTCCATGTTTCAAAGGTCACCAAGAACCTTTTCCCCAAAACTTTATTTTAATGTCTTTAAATACTTAAGTTCTGAAGTTTTTATTTGTACTTCCTTAAATTCACATGTTGAGTTTCAGTTGTATATCCTATTAAGCTGTAATTGAAAAGGCATTCTAAATTATATTCTGAATGGCACACAATGCTGGTGTATGGTGTGCTATTCTCCAACCCAGACCTTGATTTAGTCTGTTCTGATCACAGTCGTCAGCCTCTGTAAACAGTTTAATGCAATCCATGTAATTTTGTGGTTTCACTCCAGCAAAATGACTTTCATAATGATTTCACCCCGTGAAGGACGAGCAGACACTTCTCTCCAGAGACACGCTGGTCCTTGCCTGTGTTGTTTGTGTTTTTCTTGACCACTTGTTTGTTTAATGATTAATTCTGCAGGGGTTTATTGGAAATTCAGGGTTAATAACTTTCCTTCGACTGCATGTGGGGGCGGAAGGCGGCGATGCCTTTAATTCTGCAAACGTCAATGAGCAAACCTTGCTCCTATGACAACCGTGCAATTCAGCCACGTGCTTCGAAAGATTATTTCACTGATTTGATACATAATGGCAAGTTGAGCTGAGGTAAATAACCTTGAAGTAAATGTATGCTGGTTGCAAAGTAAGGTGTCATTGCCAGAAAGCAGGCTGAAATGTATCTGTAACTGTAGCTTATTAACTGACATGTTTTTATGTGTGATATTACATTTTATTGGAATATTGTGGGTTCAGTACAGCTCGATCTATGACATTTGTGGCATAGTTGATCACCACAAAAATTAATTCACACTTGTACCTTTTCTTTTATATTTATCTGCTTACCCCTAGGGCATCCAAGACACAATAGAACACAAATGAAGATTTTTAACTCCAACAGTATCATACAGTTTTATTATTGAACTTCTAATATTACTTTAAGTAGTCTTTTTGTTGTTGTTTTGGAGTTCCTTTGATGCAAATTCCATTGGTATGAAATCACTGACACCAGTTAATGTGCATATTCATTAAGCAAATGTTTATTCAAGTGCCAAGCCTTGCATACTCTGGTGTCACTTTCTCCCAATGGGCTCTTAGCATGCAAGCAGCCTTGGGTTAAGGCAACCTGAGCCACATAGAATGAAGAGAGGCGTTTGATGAGCAGGAATCCCTTTTGCCAATGGCCTTCTTTCCTATAGGACGCCACTAGACATCCGTATCCATATTTAGCACGAAGGATCCTCATACATACAAAACCATAAGCCAATCTGAATTTCAAATTGCGCAAAGTTGTCTGCAAGCTCATGAATTCATGTTTTTGTTTTCTTGTCCTGTGACTATGCTGTGATTAGTTTCTCTCGCAAACTCTCCCTTACGAATACTGCTCTAACTTTTTCTCCATTTCTCCTTCCTTGTAGGACCTCATGGCGAAAGTACGAGCAATGCTTGCCGCCTCCAAAGGCCTTCAGCCGAACTCCTCCTGAGAGAGTTCCGCAACATCCAGGAAGGATCAGTCTACATCTCGCACAGCCTCAACAGCTTTCCGTTCAACTACTGGAATGCTGGGCGCTTTTATCCCTTTATGTATGCCTGTTTGGACCTTGCGCTAGTTAGATGTTTTTTTTTTATTTTGCCTCCAGATTAGCATTAGGCATGGAGATCTTAATTTTGATGGTGCAGACGGAACCCAAGCAGGTGTAGAAAAACACAAAACCAGCAGCAGATGGTGGAGCCTCGGTCTTGCTGTGTTGTCTAGCTATAAGGCAAAAACAAGAAAGAACTATTAAAGGCGTAATTCCTTGGATGCAACTAAAAACAAATTTAAATTTCGTTCTGATGACTGAGCTTTTTCCTTTGTAATATTGTGTTTAGCAGAGGGACATGGTTATATCCTTCTGTGAAGGATAATACTGTTTATTTTCTCACCTATCCCTTTTTCCCCTCTCTCTCTCTCTCTCTCTCTCTCTCTCTCTCTCTCTCTCTCTCAATCTCTCTCTCTCTCTCTCTCTCTCTCTCTCTCTCTCTTTCCTATATGAAGTCATCTGCTTAGTTTTTTGTTTTTTAATATGTGGCCTTCGGTTTTTCATTTCTAAGTTTGTACAGGCCTAATTTTGAAGCTACTTTGTAAAACCGTCAATAAAGTATGAATTATCCAATGCAAGTGTTCGTTGACTTATTTTCCACAAATGACATCTCGTCATGTTCCGTCTGTTTTTCATTTCCTGCAACTGTGAGCTTTGGCCTTTCGACCGTTGGCGCATGTTCTGCATCCCAGCATGCACTCTGCATGATAATTAGGCCCCATGTTCAGCTGAAGGGTCAGTTTGAGTGGCGCTCTCCAGAGAGAGTGAGAGAGAGAGAACGAATGGTGGGAATCACGGTCCATTTAAGAGAGTCTTTAATCTCATGGTGGTTCAGCCCGCAGATGCGAAGCAGCGCGTCTCATTTGGTCCTGCGAGAGAGCAAAATGGACTGGCAAGAGATCCCTGGAGCAGGTCGGTCCCACCCAAACCCATATTTACACTCACTCCCAAACTCTCTTGACATGGAGAACTTAACGCTTTCCCATGTTCAGATTATGCTGAGTTTGATTCAAGTGGTGTTTTCTTGGAAAAGGGGCACAGAGGAATTGTTTTGTGCCAAAGAGTAAATGTTAAATGTCCATCTGGCATGCATTTTATTGATCATCTTGGCTTTCATTGTTCACTCTGTCCCGTATGTTCAGCTAACCCTGCACAGTCTAATTAGGGCACTTCATTTACTCAAGTCATTTTTTTCATTTGCGTTACATAAAATAATGTTCCCATTTGTAAATTGATGCTTAATGTTCCATAATTGCACAAATCATAATAATTGTAATGCTATGTGCTTTCGAAAAGGCCAGCTTTGAACTACATTTAATAATAGACGCTGCATTTGTATTTGTACAATTCTCATTACATAGTTGTTTGCTATTTTGATATGTGTGTGTGTGTGTATACACACACTAATCAGGCGTCGCTTACCTGGTGAACACATGACCCCAGGATGCACTATGGGAAGAAGGCAAGCTGGCAAAGACTGTGTGATGCTTTTGTCAATGTTCTCCAGGGAAACCTTGGGTCCTGCCATCCATGTGGATGTTACTTTGACACATACCACCTACCTAAGCATTGTTGCAGATCATGTACACCTTTTCATGGAAACTGTATTCTGTGATGGCTGTGGCCTCGTTCAGCAGGATAATAAGCCCCGCCGCAAAGCAAAAATGGTTCAGGAATGGTTTGAGGAGCATTACGAGTTCGAGATGTTGTCCAATCGAGATATATGTCCAATCGAGAATCTGTGCCAGATATCACAGCACAACTTCAGGGGTCTAGTGGAGTCCATGCCTCGACAGGTCAGGGCTGTTTTGGCAGGCAAATGCTGGACCAGTGTTATGCCTGATTGGTGTGTGTGTGTGTAAGCGTGTGTGTGTGTGTGTCAGGGGCGTTGCCATCTTTTCAGAAGTGAGGGGGACAGAATTTTTTTTTTTTTTTTGGACCAATATCATTTATTGCATCTCTTGCTTTTAATTGGGCAAGATATCAAATACACTGCTGAACAATAACCACTAATTAATATCTATAATATTATTCTCCTATTTTTTGTGCCAATTTTATGATTGGTTTATATACTACAAACACTTGTGCATTAAGACTCCATAGATTTTGTGCAATGTAAAAAAATATAGATATATTCTGATGTAAACCAGCTGTTCTCTATGTGAAGATATAGAAAAGTTTAATTTATTCCTGTGATCAAATCTGAATTTATCATCATTACTTCAGTCTTCAGTGTCACATGATCCTTCACTAATCATTCTCAAATGAGGATCTGATGATCAACACACATTTATGATTATTATCAGTTGTGCTGCTCATGGTGCTGCTTAATTTTTGTGGAAATCATCTAAACATTTGTGGTAAAATTAAAAAAAGAGAGAAATTAATACTTTTGTTGATCAGACATGCAGTAAATTGATCACAAGTGATATTTTTAATATTACAAAAGATAATAATTTATTTAATGAATGCAAATAAATGCTGTCCATTGAACTTTCTATTCATTAAAGAATACTGAAAAATAACATGTAGGCTATCATGGTTTCCACAACATTTTTAAGCAGCACAACTGTTTTCAACACAGATAATAATCATAAATGTTTCTTGATTATAAAATCATCATATGAGAGTGATTAGTCAAGGATCATGTGGCACTGAAGACTGGAGTAATGATGGTAAATTCAGCTTTGATCACAGGAATAAATTACTATATTCACATAGGAAAAAAGCTGTTTTAATTTGTAATAATATTTCAAAATATTACTGTTTGAACTATTTTTGATTACATAAATGCAGCCTTGAGCAGAAGATACTAAACATTAAAAGCTCCATTATTCATATGATAGCCTATACTTTATTGTCAATAAATAGCCTTGAGATGACTTGAAAAACACACATAAAGCATATATTGTCGCAATCGTCTGATTGTCGTCGTCACGTTTCATAACTCATAACGATTGTTTTCCTTCAGCTCAGCTCAGCTACAGCTCCAGAGGTATTACCTCTACGAATCCGCTTTTGACATTCTGTGAGAGCGCCCTCATATTTAGACGCGAATAAAATGACAGGTCATGCATAGATAATTTTTTGTCTCTGAATTTAAATCTTGATGTATTCACATTGGTTTCAATGTAAATACACTTGCCCGTGACCTCAAGAAGCGCGCAATCAACCCAGATTAAAGAAATCTGTTTTTAGCGTCCCTGTTAACTTGCCCGTCGCCGCGCAGGGTAACGCCGGTTCGGATCCCGCTCGGAGCGGGTCGACTAGGATCGGTGAGACCCAGTAAAAGTGCGGGGGACGAAAATACATTTTATTAAAAGTGAGGGGGACACGTCCCCCGCGTCCCCCGCGTAATCTACGCCCATGGTGTGTGTGAGTTTAAGTGTAATACCGGTATGTGTTAAATACAGGTCCTTCTCAAAAAATTAGCATATTGTGATAAAGTTCATTATTTTCCATAATGTAATGATAAAAATTAAACTTTCATATATTTTAGATTCATTGCACACCAACTGAAATATTTCAGGTCTTTTATTGTTTTAATACTGATGATTTTGGCATACAGCTCATGAAAACCCAAAATTCCTATCTCAAAAATTAGCATATTTTATCCGACCAATAAAAGAGTTTTTAATACAAAAAAAGTAAACCTTCAAATAATTATGTTCAGTTATGCACTAAATACTTGGTCGGGAATCCTGTGGCAGAAATGCCTCCTTCAATGCGGTGTGGCATGGAGGCGATCAGCCTGTGGCACTGCTGAGGTGTTATGAGGCCCAGGATGCTTCGATAGCGGCCTTAAGCTCATCCAGAGTGTTGGGTCTTGCGTCTCTCAACTTTCCCTTCACAATATTGTGCTGCTTCTCTGTAGCCCAAAAGTGGCTTGACCTGGGGAATGCAGCCCATTTCCTGCACACGCCTGTGCACGGTGGCTCTGGATGTTTCTACTCCAGACTCAGTCCACTGTTTCCGCAGGTCCCCCAAGGTCTGGAATCGGTCCTTCTCCACAATCTTCCTCAGGGTCCGGTCACCTCTTCTCGTTGTGCAGCGTTTTTTGCCACACTTTTTCCTTCCCACAGACTTCCCACTGAGGTGCCTTGATACAGCACTCTGGGAACAGCCTATTCGTTCAGAAATTTCTTTCTGTGTCTTACCCTCTCGCTTGAGGGTGTCAATGATGGCCTTCTGGACAGCAGTCAGGTCAGCAGTCTTACCCATTATTGTGGTTTTGAGTAATGAACCAGGCTGGGAGTTTTTAAAAGCCTCAGGAATCTTTTGCAGGTGTTTAGAGTTAATTCGTTGATTCAGATGATTAGGTTAATAGCTCGCTTAGAGAACCTTTTCATGATATGCTATTTTTTTGCGAATTTTGGGTTTTCATGAGCTGTATGCCAAAATCATCAGTATTAAAACAATAAAAGACCTGAAATATTTCAGTTGGTGTGCAATGAATCTAAAATATATGAAAGTTTGATTTGTATCATTACATTATGGAAAATAATTAACTTTATCACGCTAATTTTTTGAGAAGGACCTGTATATATATTCAGCTTCATTACACCAGTCTTCAGTGTCACATAATCCTTCAGAAATCATTCTAATATCCTGATTTGGTGATCAATAAGCATTTTAATATTACAAAAGATTTATATTTTAAATAAATGCTGTTTTTTTTAATCTATTCTATTCGTCTAGAAAAAGAATAATGGGATAGAATAATGGGAGGAAAAAATAGTGCACTGAGCCTGTTATAAGCCTTTGACTTTAAAGCAGACCTGAATACCTATTCCTGATGGCTGTTGTCCCTTCTAGTTTTTCATTATTTTGTTTATCTCATTTTATCCTTTTATTGGATTCACTTGCTCTTATCACTACATACTGAGTCTTGGAAATGAAAAGCTTTGCTAGAGTTCCTATTTCGTTTGTCGTTGTTTGCTGGAGTACAATATTTCAGCGTGACACGGTTGTTCAGGGTAATTTCCAGGCCAAGTCTTTATAGGCAATTAACTAATTATAATCATAAAATGGAACCGTATTAGCTGGATTGAAACTGAAGACACCATCTCTGGAGGGTTGTTTTTGCCGTTGACATTGACCTTCTGTTAGAGCCGGTAGACAGAAGATGGGTTGAGTATGAGGCTTCTCTTCTTCTGTTCATCACCACACCAGCAAACTGCTCAGCCAGTGCAAGTAAACACATATCTCATTTCTGGCCAAGGCTTGACTCATCCCATGCTCATAATGGCCGCAATATTCCCGCCAATAACTGGATTGCCTCGTATAGCATTAAATAATGGATTTATATGCAATTAAATGCACCTCATAACATCGATTTGATTCCCACGGGCTGCATTCAAGGTTTTGCCCACTCACGCTGTCTGAGTTTTCGTATATGACAAATAAAATGTCTGTGTAGTAGTATCCAAGATGTCACTCACAGGATGGAATGAAGAGGCCGATAAGGTGATTTTTCTTTTCTTTTTTTCTTCTTTTTTTACTCTGAGATCTGAGAAGTACTGACTTCAATCTGGTCCAGCCAGTGACAATGAAATGCTGGAAGGAACAGCCGCCTTTAGGCAGAAGTTTTGTTGGTTTGTCAGTTGATATTGGTGTTGGTTCAAAGAAAATACATACAAAATGAACCATCAATATCCAAATGAACTTGGGTTAGGAATGACGTTTATGGCTTGTTCTGAAGTTCTATGTCCATTCGCTTCCCACCACAGTGGAAACCCTGCTAAAATGAAAGGAGCCGTGCAGCGACACGTTGGAAATCCAAGCTGGACCCAATTGAGTATGTAAAATTAAAAATCCAGAAGCATGTGTTTGATTCTCTTGATGTGGATATTCAGCAGAGGGTTGTTGCGTTTTTCAAAGTTGTGGCCTGAACTCCTTTAGCAGCTTTGCTGAATTTCCCACAAGGGGAAAAAAAATCTCATCCAGCTGTGATATATCCTGAATATTATGAAATAGAAAGTACAGAGAATTTTCTGAGCTGAAAAGAAGAATATGCATGAAAAACCTAATCCTCAAAGGCATCATTTTATGCAATATAGGTGCCTGTGTTACTGTTAAGAACTAAAGACTTTAATGTGGTCATAATAGAGATGTTTTTTTCTTCTCCATATGCCTTCCTACAAAAGTAGGAGGAGGAATTTGTGATGCGCAGCGATAGTTTCTCAATGAGCTGCTTGTATAACACAAATCGAATGAATGACATTTGACAGAGTGAAGTGAAGGCATTAGCATAACTGACCAAATCCCTATTTATTCAGTGTTCTTTTAATCCAGTGCCAGTTAGTCCTCCTCATCATATTCAAGGTGTCCTGATTAAAGTGCCTTAGGTCTCACTCTTGTCCTTCAAGTATCAATTCTATCCCACACAGCCTCAGGAAATGGGTTGCATTATCTCTCCTGTGGCGAAACCATGTGATCACTCTAGCTGAAGATTTATCCTGCAGATGTGAGAGATTTGTGAGATGATATCACCGGCTTCCAGTATGAAGTTACAGTTTAATATAGTTTTATTACATTTAATACATTCTTTTTTCCCACACACAGTCTACTTGTTGAGTTTGTCTTCAGTTGAAAAAAATAGCAACGTATTATTACATAAAAGGATGCAGGAAGCCTATCTCTATAAAGCTTTGATTTAAGGAGCCCTTGTTTCCTCCGTCTCAAGCCATCGGTGTGAGATGACCGCTGTCACTTCAAAATTAAAATAAACTTCTCTTTTTTTTTCCTTTCAAAGCTGGTCAATATCAGATGACTTTATTTTAAAAAAAAATCTAAGTAGCAGATGGATGCATGTTTTCTCAGTCCGGTTACCAAAACTCATGTGCGATTTTAAAATCAATTAGTTCCTTTGTTTTTCCCTTAAAGCTATACACTGTGTAACTTTTTTTGTTTATTTTTAGCTAAAAACACTTAGTTCTTTCAAAAATATATGTGCTCATTAATGTATATTTACTTCTTTCAAGTAATAAAGTATTCTCGTAAGTTTTTAATATGCCATTGAAAATACATACGGGTGAGGGGTTTGAATGCTGGTCGCCATGTTTCCCCTCCATCTTGAAAGTACATTAGCCAAAGAGGGACATACCCGTAAATTCAAGCTTCGCCTTTCACGTTTTAAGACTCGATGGCAGCTCTGTTTTCAGCAAGCCATTTCAGTGCATGTGTCTTTAATGCTAATGAGCTTTGCTCACCCCGCCCCTCTGTTCTGTGGTGCGCTTTGATACAACACTGCTTTGACAACAGTGGAGGTGAAATGACACATCTGTGCAACCTATCAATTTAAAGACGAGTCAGACCCGGGACAAGATGACAGCCCCAACTTAATTTGACAATTAAAGGGTTCGTTCACCCAAAAATGGGTCGTTCCAAACCCATAAGACCTCCGTTCATTATAAACTTGGGATTATGAATTATATGGAGAAGTCATAAATAGATTGCATGCCGTAATGTAACTTATCCTGTAAACTTTAGCCGCATTCTTCGTGAAGCGTGCAAGCGATTGAAACGTTACACTCACTTCTTCTGGAGGTGCAGCAGGAACACGAATAGTTGGTACCGATCCTTTTTTCGGGAGCAGCTTCTTAGCCAGACCTTCTTTATACTGACCCTCCTTTATAAAGCAGTCTGGTGAGAAATACTTTGCGCAAACATGAAAGCATTGACATTAATTGAAGGAATATTCCCCTTGAAAACAAAACTCAGCCACTGCGTCTTCAGCGGTTTAAGAAAGTGTTTATTTTAAAGAAATAGTTGGTTACCTTTTCAAATAGTTGATATTTGTTACTAAAATGGAGGGTGTAGGCTATTTTGTAAAAAAAAAAAAAAAAAAAAAAGAAGAAATTGTCCAAAAAAGTCCAAGCCTCAAGTTTATAATTCGTTTTATAATGTAATTAATTAAACAATTTGATAAATTATGGGCCAAAACAAAACTGAAACTGGTTTTAACTTTGTACTTTTTTCCCCTAAAATAATTTAGTAACAGGAATGAACTGATCACAGGAATGAGTGTCCCTATGTGTGTGCATGTGTGTGAGTGAGATTTCTGTGTTGAAGGGATGTGCTGTGCTTGTTCTTCGAGGTGAAAAAAGAAAGGAAAAGAGAGAGACGGAGAGGAAAGGAGAGTCAAAAGGAGGGAAATAGAGAGGGATGTGTGTGTCTCACTCTTTCCCTTGCAGCGGGTGGGTGTTGTGGCACCTGGATAGTATGGCTTCTCTCGATCTCCTGCAAAAGATAAGACAAAGACAAAAAAAAATGTAAGCCACTTTGTGGCGAACTGACTCCCTGTAATATGTTTTTCACATTGTAAAACTAATCCTAAATGTCTACAACTTCAGTCATTTCAAATGTACTCAGCTTTTTTTTATATGAGTAACAGGATTGAAAGTAACAGGATTGGGATTTAAGCAAATAATTAGCACATATATGGTAAAGTTTACTGAGGACATATAACAAATGCTGTGTTTTTTTTTTAGTGTTCTCTGTAGTTTTTATGAATAATGTTTTAAATATATTTTAAAATAGCTTTTAGATGAATGTGCAGGACACTTTGCTTAAAGATAAAGTGTAGCCTACTTTATAGCTAATTTTCATGCATATTTACATACAATGTCCTGGTGACAGAAATGGCACCCGTTCTGTGAAATGGCTCGGTAGGGCTATTATTAGTCATATACGATTATTATAATTCATAGGCTGCTCAGTATATTAAGTTTTCATTACCACTGGTGCATACATTCCATACTAAGATTTTTTTTAAAAAAAGGCTATTCTGGGTGTGCAAGCTGTAGGTCATTTATGAATACGTGACAAATACCATAATTTATATTTGGCTGCTAATTCGTGCTGTGATCATATTGTGTAGTATTTGGACGTGTTTGAACAAAATTAGGCTACTAATACATTTTAGTTAATTTGCTATTCAGTGATCTTGTATAAAGTGAGCTTATTTTATGTAAAATGCTGCGTAACAGCCACTATAATCATCGTCCAAATTTGTATTAACAAAAAAGAATTCCTGGGAAACCGATTGCAAATGATTCGAAGCATCCTTGTTGTTGCTGAATTATGACGCGTGAAGTTGACACTTGACGCGAGCTGACGATGTGCAGGTAATGGAGTTCGCTGAAATTTCACTGTGTGCAGTTTTTTAAATATCAAGTTTGGCAAATGCTTTTAGATATTTTTAATCTAAATTGACAGGACCATGTAGATTGCAATGACTTATAGACTAGACTAGTAGGCTAGCCCTATTGTGTGTTAGCATTCAGTGCTGCTGGACAAAATGTAGGCTGTTGTTAGTCTAGTGTTCAATAATTTAAAATAAACATGCCCACCCCAATCTCTCTACATAATGGTGGGTTTTCTGAAAACCTGAGATGTATTGCAACTGTTGATAATCTCCCTTGAGTGTTAACTGGTTTTATACAAGTCTCTTCTCTACCTACCATCTCGTTTTCTTTATTGGGGCCATCTTAAAGTCTCCCCATAACCTGCTTAGTCAAGCCAGCTTGTCCTTTGTAGTGTTAAGACAATGGTTTATGGTGTCGAGGGAGAATAAAGGGAATATTTTATCAAAGACATTGAGTGAAATGTTTCAGTGGACATTTGCAAGTAAAATAGTCTGTGGGATCAAGGGGCTTGACTAGACCAGGCATCTTGGGAAATGTTTAACTGTTTTATTCTGATGCTTTATACCTTAACCTCTTATTACATCAACGACTTTGGTTTGATGCATCAATTAGAGAGAATTTATAAAAAAGCACAAATGAATCCTTGATTCTTCCCCATGGCATTGTGTTTGAGGAAGTGCGTCCCCAAGGTCCTTCAACTCATAAAGGGTTGATTTAAGTGGGAAAGCTTCATAAATCCTAGTAAATCCATTCCTGGCGCCTAGACTTTTCTCTCATTTTTATAAACACCTGAAGCAGTGTTATTTTAGCCGCTGGATGAAGTAGTGCTCCTCTAAGTGCTCTATTTCTTCTCTTGTTTATTTATAGAAGTATTATTCATCTGTAGCTAGTCCCTGTCCAGAAAACATAATTTGTTCAGTGCTAATCTTGAAGAGGGAGATTTTGTTGAGAATTATAGACTTGTGTATTAGTCTTATCATACAGCTCAAGGACTCTGGCTGTACGATGTCAACAGACCTCCCCAGTTGGCTGAACTATCTCACATCCATTAAAAAGGACAGTTCGGCCAAAAATTAAATTCTCTCATTTACTCACCCCAGGGTCAGAAATTAATGGTTGTTTGGAGCAAAAATGCAAACTAAGGGACAAAAAATTCACCTGCACAATTTTGCTAAATAGATTACTGCTGTATAAAATATAATTAAAGGTTTTACACATATGCAGCATTGACCATTATAACCAGTCATACGTGTTTATGTTAAGTTTATGAAAGAATGGCTTGAATATGAGGGTGGTTGACTAAAAATCTTTGGGCTATATTTAAACATTACCTCAAGTTAGCGCCAGCTAACTAGCTAGTTTGTAGTAGCATTTTCTACTAGCCTATATAAAATCTTTATTTAATTTATAAGCTATTTGTATTATGCAATTGCACTGTAAATACGTATGCCACCTTCAAGCTAAATTAAAGGAATGTAGCTTAAAGGTGGCATACCGCCGACTTTTTGGGACTTAATGGGGGGGTGAAATGCTGTTTCATGCATACTGATCTTTTTACACTGTTAAAGACTGGGATTTCCATCCTAAACACAAACAAAGTTTCAAAAACTAATGTTGGATGTTTGATGGAGTATTTCTTTGTCAAAAATACTCCTTCCGGTTTCTCACAAGTTTCGGAGAGTTTTTTTCAAGTATGGCTGGGCTTGACGTTAATAGAGCGGAAGGTCCTTGTATGGGCCGTACGGGCTCTTCTCCCGGTAGGGTGCGCGCGCGCATGATAAGAGCGAGAGAGGAAATGCACGCCCATAAACACTCTCTCAGCTGCAGATCCAGTCGTCCATTAACACTTATGACGCGTCGCGGTCCACTTTATTCCTATGGTTGATGTCGAGCGACTTCAACGCTTCAGCACAGCATTCCGGGAAGGCAGCGCTGCATTTGAACCGATTTGAACGCAGAAATGACGGGAAGCTTCACAACATCGCTTCAGTCGCGTCTCAAAGTGGATTTCCACGGTCACTGCTGTCACAGGACTTAACCAAATCATACCAAAGAAGTGTGTTTTTGACGGAGCGGTCCCAGCGATAAAGGTTCGGTCCTGCTTTGGAAGCAGCCGGTGAGTAAAACTGCTTCAAATGTCTCTGCTGTTGGCTATCGTCGCGTGAGTAAACATCAGTAAACTACACGATCATTCAAATGCGCTAACGTTACTCCATTGTTGTTCTATGTATAACGTTACACTAGTCTGACGTGCAAAACCGTTTTGCTTGCTACTGCTAAGGTTTAGCCGCATACAATAGTCCATAAACCGAATCATGCCCTCATAAACTGCGAGTAAAGACACACAAATGTTGACAGGCCACTAAATACAGTACATACCACAGAGACGGACGTCCTGCTGTTGCTGTTTCTCCTGTTTAATTTATTTCAGCCTCCGAATGATTCTGGATCATATATCTATTAGCTGAGCTCGATAGCCATGGGTTTCTCCACGCTCGAGGACGTCACCGCTTTGTGCGCTCGTCATTCTTTAGCTCCGCCAACACGATACGCCTCCAGGCGCTTGGTTTTTTTCCGGAAAGACTCGGTATAGCCTATATTTCTTTTATAAATATAATAAAACTAAAGACTTTTCGGAGATATGAAGGTTTCAATACTACTCTATAGGTACTCAAGATTGACATGAGATTGTTTCACCCCCCCCCCCCCCCCTTTAAGCTTATTCACTGTATCCCCCAGAGTTTAGTCTGTACATACCATTCTAATCTCTGTGCGTGCCATAACTCTCTAACGCATCCACCGCTAGCCAAGTTTAGCACAAAGACCAGAGGTAATTGGCTCCATCTAACCTACTACTGTTTAAATTTTGTGACGTGTAGTTGTGATTTAGACTGATATGGCTAGGGACTATTCTCTCATTCCTGAGTAATAAGAAAGGAACGTTGCTGCCGTCCCATGGGTGCAGCGGCATAATGATATTTTGCAGAGCCTGAAAATAGGCTAACTCGTGTCAACATAACCAACGTGACCACCTGCTTGCACAGAGAGCGTGCTGTGGACTATTTTCAGGCGCTGTGTAATATGTAATGTGTAATACCCATGGGACGACAGCAAAGTTTCTTTATCATTACGCAGGAATGAGAGAATAGTTCCTAGCCATATCGGTCTAGAAAATTGCAACTTTTAATGTTCTGTCGCTCTTAGTACACGGTGTAACTATACACATTTCAACATAAATAGGAAAATGTTGGTGTTATATTTTGTCACTTATTGAGCAGTAGGCTAGATGGAACCATTTACCTCCAGTCTTTGCGCTAAGCTAGGCTAGCGGTGGGTGCGTCAGACAGAGGTATTGCACGCACAGAGATGAGAATGGTATGTATGGACTTGTCTAACTCTGGGGGATACGGTGAGTAAGCTAAAGTCCCAAAAAGTTCCTTTAAACAAAAGCCATGTCAGATGCAGCTTTGCTGTGTAAGTTATTGGTTAAAAGTAAGTATATGACATAAAAGACAACACATTTGGCAAGGTAAGTCTAAAAGGGGCCTTTATAAATGTAAAAGACGCCCCTGGAATCCAGACTTTTCTTCTTCTTCTGCAGAACACAAAATTAATATTAAATTGAATTCAGTGAAGACAAGCAATGGCAGCTGTCAGCATTTTTCTGTAAAATTGCTAAAATATTAGGTTGGTTTTCACTAAAACCAAGAAAATGACTTGAAAAATGACTTTCTGTTTACACCTTCGAGTGCTAAAGTAATTTATGATGCACTGCTGTTGTATTGAATTAAACTTGTTTTGGAACGACATGAGAGTGAATAAAAGATGGCAGATTTTTTTTTCTTTGGAGGGGTATGGGTGGGGGGGGGTGTCCCTTTAAAAATGTACGTCTGCAGAAGTGAAGGTTAATGATGGCTACTGGCACTGCCCACCTCACTACATTGAGGACTCAATCAAAAGCCCCGCTCCAAACTCCATACTCATACTCATAAATTCTCCTGCCCAGTGTGCCCGGCTAAATGTCATTTTAACTTATGACCTTGCGGTAGAGGACCATGTAATGTGAGAGGGGAGAATGCGAGACTCTAGTCATCTGTGGAACAGGTCGCCTAGCTGCCCTGCACAAAAAAAAAAAATCTCAATCAAAACAAATCAGTTTGAGTTCGCGTCTGTCTAATTATCCTCCTATGAATACGAACAAGCTCTTGTCTCCACGGGGTTTGCAGATTCACAGCGAGGTGGAATATCTACTTGCTTTTCTTTTGCTTTCTTTGTTTCTGTCATTAACTTCCCACAGCATCCTGAGAGGATGTTTTCAATCTTGTACTCTTTGTGTTTTCTTGTGTAATGAGAGAAAAGAGCGTTTAACAGGGTTCGATCACATTCTTGAACTCTCTCCGCTGCGCTCTGATTTCACTCTCTCTTCAGCGCTGCATGTTCAGACTGATTGAACTCGGGGAGAGTGAATGAATGCCTTGAGCTTTGTTGCACCTTCTTTCAGAGCCCTACAGGCGGATACTCACTGGAGAAGGTGACCCATGAGATTTCATTGGCTCTTTTCATTTTCGGTGTAAAAGAGGACGAGGAAGACTTATAAAAAGTAATATCACTCTCCACTTATTACATGTCTTTGGAGTATGCAGTGCAGTCCATGAAGGAGGCCCTGTTCCAAATGCCTTGCTTAAAGGATAACAGAAAATAGGCAAAGAGGTGAGATGTGAGCGGAGCTGAGGTGACGCAATGTCTAACAGACAGCGGATAAATGGCTATTCACCTGTCACTCAAAGTTTCCACACCCTTAATTTGCAGAATTTTAAGGCTTTATTTAATTAAAAAAAACGTTAAAAACTCACAGTTGTCATGAAGGGCAAAATTAGTAGAACAAAACTAGCCTAGAAATCTAGACGCTCCCTAGCGGCAGCAAATTTAATCTGCCCGCAAGTGTCGTCTAGCAACTCTCAATACCCTTCTGAGCTGTATTCCCCTAACTCTTGCCGGGCCAATCACATCGTGTATAGAGTCGGAGGGCGGGGCCATAATGACGACGGCCGAGTTGCGTTTGCGTGAATTAGGAAATGTTGAAGTGAATTGATCCTTTAATATGGGATTGTTGTCTCGTGGTTTTTGCTAACATCCGGTCTCAAGACCACAGAGTGATGTAGATTCAAGTCTTTGAGAGTTCTGACTTAAACTTATCCTTGAAGTTTTTCTGATATATAGAGCCGAATTCTTTTTAGGGATGCATTGAGATTACATTTCTGGCCAATATTAATAATCTGACAGTTGTTTTTATGTTGACTAATAACTGATAATTGACTGATATTACAATTATATATGTTGTCCAAATCATAAATTAAAAAAATAAAAACTAGAATGTTCCACAAGTGAGTTTATACATCATTACATTTCAATGTACAGTATGAAAAATGGAGAAATTTTAAGATATGCTAAAAAAAATTATTTAAGTGTAATACTTTACCATTTCTAATTTATCATTAGTTAATGAATTTTCTTACATTAACTACTACTGAGCAACATACACTCTCAGAATTCTTTTTACAGTGGAGGTACACAAAACGTATAACTGTACCTTTTAAGGTACACAATTGGTCCTTAGGGTACAATTATACCATTGTTTTCCTCAGTTCATTCCAATTCAGCTGCTGTCTTGCACAGTTTGGTTCCATGTACATGAATCTCAACAATGGTGACATACCTAATGCTGCAATGCATGCTGGGAGCCATGAGTTTTATATTATGGTGGCTTGGTTGGAGCTAAACACTGAAGGACATCCTTAGAGGTACAAAAATGTCCCCTTAAGGGTACCACGCCAGGGACGGCCACTTGCACCTTAAAATGCTCTTCTTTTTTTTGACAGTGTACATAACAGCATTTTTTTAATGTCTTAATGCTTGTTAAAAAGGTTAGTTCACCAAAAAATTTAGATGACCCCATAATTTACTCACGCTCGAGCCATAGGTGTATATGACTTTCTTCTTTCAGCCAAACACAAATCTCTTTCAAGCTAGTGGAAGTGAATAATATATTATTTTTTTGAATTCCAAAAAAAAAGCACATCCATCTATCATAAAGGTAATCCATATGGCTCCAGGGGGTTAATAAAGCTTCTGAAACGATTTGTAAGAATAAGTTTTGTAAGAATAATATCCATAATTATAACTTTTTAAATGTAGTCACAAGTTCTGGTGATGGCTGGCTGCAAGTTCACGGGAGAGTAGGCATAGCATAAAAGTGAGAGTAGACACCTCTTGTGGTTTAAACAAATAGGGCCAGGCAACAAACTTTCATGTTAGACTTCTAATTTGTGATGGGTGTTTTGTTTAAATGGATATTTTTCTTACAAAAACGCATCGCTTCAGAAGGACTTCAGAATGACAGCGGTGAGTAAGCAGCAATTAAGAACATATTATCCTGAACATTCGTTTCATGTGTCATAGAACAGAAGAGAGGCTCTCGAGTGCGTGCTTGCATAAAAGTCACATCCTTTTGATTTTTCCCACCCGACGAGTCCTTCACACAAAAATCAGTCAGCAGGCTTTCATAGACAACCTAGAAAGTCAGAGAAATCTCGTTTTCAAATGTTTCTTTACAATCTGTCCACACACTAGCAATAAAAAAGCAATTCATACATGAAAATTCTTACATATAGCCCCTTTAATAAAAAAAAATATAATTTGGTACATCCAGTGCATTAACTAATGTTATTACACTTCTCTGTGAAAAACTTGATTCTGATTGGTCAATCGCGCATTCCAGCGGTATGTTATTTCCAGATAACACCCGCTCATACGGGTACTGCGAGTTATCTTGACCGGTACTACTTCTATGCTTAACACTGGCGCCATCTTGTGGCTTAAACAGCCGTGGTTTACAATGGAAGACTTCAAGGCGGGTTTCCTTTATAACGTTTTTAATATAGCTATTTTTCTTACACAAATGCATCGATTCGAATCAGAAGGCTCTATTAACTCATCGGAGTCGTGTGGAGCACGTAATTTGACGGACAGCTGCATTTTTTATGGACTTCAAAGTAACACAACTACAACTAACGTTACTGCTGGGATTAACGATAGCCTGGACTTTTTAAATACACCTCCGATTGTATTTGTCTGAAAGAAGAATGTCATATACACCTACGATAACTTGAGGGTGAGTAAATCATTGGCTTGGTTTAATTTTTGGGTGAACTAACCCTTTCAGCATTCATTTTCAACATTTAGCAGCAATAGATAAAGGCTTAAAGCAGGTTGGAACTGTTTTTCTTCACGGAAGCTTTGCGTAAGAGCTAATAAAATATTTAATCTCAAGACAATATTTTGTATCTAATAATTATTTATTTGAGACCAGTAGCTGTGTAATAAGCGGGATAATGTACACCCAGCCGGCAGCCGGTTGTTATTGCAGATTATTACACGGCTCTGTGAAATACTTGATTCTAATTGGTCAATCGCGCATTCCAGCGGTATGTTATTTCAAGATAACGCCAGCTCATACGGGTACTTCGAGTTATCTTGACCGGTACTACTTCTATGCTTAACGCTGGCGCCATCTTGTGGCTTTAACAGCCGTTTGTTACAATGGAAGACTTCAAGGCAGGTTTCCTTTATAACGTTTTTAATATAGATCTTTTTCTTACACAAACGCATCGATTCGAATCAGAAAGCTCTATTAACCCGTGTGAGTCGTGTGGAGCACGTTATTTGACGGACAGCTGCATTTTTTATGGACTTAGAACACAAGTACAACAACTGCTGGGATTAACGTTAGCCTGGACTTTTTAAATATAACTCCGATTGTATTTGTCTGAAAGAAGATTGTCATATACACCTACGATAACTTGAGGGTGAGTAAATCATAGGCTTGGTTTCATTTTTGGGTGAACTAACCCTTTCAGCATTCATTTTCAACATTTAGCAAGGGCATATGGCAAATCTTCAGCAATAGATAAAGGCTTAAAGCAGGTTGGAACTGTTTTTCCTCGCGGAAGCTTTGCGTAAGAGCTAATAAAATATTTAATCTCGAGACAATATTTTGTGTCTAATAATTATTTATTTGAGACTAGTAGCCGTGTAAATAAGCGGGATAATGTACACCCAGCCGGTTTTTATCGCAGAATAAACCCCTTCAGAGTGATGCAAGACCCCTCCACTTCGCGTCGGGGTCCTGATCACTTTGTCGGCGTTTATTCTGCGATAACAACCGGCTGGGTGTACATTATCCCTTACATAACGGATACAAGCATTACAAATGTATTACATTATTTTGTACCAAAAACTATTATTATGTAAATCACCATGTGACCATGAATATAGGCCTACCACTCATTCATGGTGTACGATCCACTATCTGCACTATGATTTGTGTACTTTAAACACAAATTATTATTTGTGTACTTTATTGCAAGTCATTTATGTAAGAATGTAAGAAGAGAGATCATTACTGAGGCAATCATGTCAAGCACAAAAGGCACAAAAGCTTCGTAAAATACAAATGCTCTTGTTTTATTTCCCAAGGCAATGAGAGTATTGCATTTTATATGAGCTTAGCTAGTCTGGGTTTTGTATGCAGAGTCAAAATGAAGGAAGAGAGACTGAGGTCACACGGGTGAATCCATGACATTTTAACCTCAAAGCGTCTGGTTCTGATTTTGTAGAAGCCCTCTGTTTTCACACAGGCGAAGATCTCAGGCTTGAATAACAGACCACTCACGTTGACCACTCTACAAATCCTCTGGTGTTAAAAGACACCAAAACCTGCTTATGATACAAAGAAAAACCAAAGTAAACCAGTTGATCATGGTTCAGAGCGATCTCTGAAGCGAACCGCGGTTTTTGAGACGAGACGTGATTGCAACATGATTACAATGCGGCGAGCAGCATAATTTACCTGCAGTGTGTGCCATTGTGTTTGTCCTGTGGCATACCTCCACCCTTTATCAGGGAGAATAATGGCCTCATCAGTTCTCGTCATCCTTGCCTCTGCACAACGAACTGCCTTACTCTATGGGGTGGATAGCAGGGGATGATACGGTATCATTTCAGAGAAAGGCATTTTGTTAGGGAATGTGATGAAGCATGTTCTACGTCTCGAAATCATGCATCTCCCTCACGAGATTGCATCGAGCTCACCTTCAGGCACTGCCACTATCAAAAATTGTTTTCCTTTATCTTCCTAACATAGGGAAGCTGATATATGTTGCAAACTGAATATAACAGCCTAATTGGCTTCTACATTTAAGCTGAAGGGCACTTAGATACATAATCATTTTCGGTGAGAGTAACGCTTCCTGTTATGTTTGCCCTTTCATTTTCTTTTTCTTTTTTCTCTTACAACCCTGTCAGCTTTCTCTTCCGTTCCCTCTCCGTATCTTTTTCTCCATCGTACACAAATAAGCACAAATGCGCGGTCGGATTTCAGATGTTCTCAGCGTCCCTCGTGGACATCAGTGTCCATATGGCTGATCCATCATCTCCATAGACGCTGAGAGAAGGGGAACTGGAGTGGCCAGAATCCACTTCATTTAATTGCTCATTGTGTTGTGTTTCCTTGTTTTTTGAGTGTTTATTCGAGAGGATATTCCCTTTAGGACTCAGCTGGACTCGTGGCTTTTTGTTTGAAATGTTTTATTTATTTATTTTTTATTTTAAAGCATCGGAAGAGGAGGACCGTAGGGGCTTAGCCTGATTATGCGTTAGGGGCCATATTTGATCATGCCTTTGCAGCTGTTTGCTAGCTGTGGAGAGGAAAGTGGCTTCAAAAGACTAACTTTTCAGTTGGGAATCATATAATGCAGGTTTCGGCCTCCTGTGGCTCTGTAAACAGACACTGCTAAGTGCTTTGATTCTTTATACTCCACTTTTTGTGCTCAAGACCAAGACTTTCTCCACTATAAATATGTTAGGCCTTATATGCGTAAATGCCGCTTGCTTTTTTCAGTGTGGATTGGTGGAAATTAGATTATGGAAGCCCGTTTCCGCCACACACACACACACACACACACACACACACACACACACACACACACACACACACACACACACACACACACACACACACACACACACACACACACACACACACAAAGAGTGCTTGCAAGTTATGAGGTCAGAATTCTGAAAGAAGAGATTACTTTTTTCTCAGTCATGACTTTTTTTCTCAATTATGACTTTGAATCACGCAATTGCAAGTTTATATCTTCGAATTGTGACTTTATATCACGCAGTTGTGAGTTTATATATCAGAATTATAAGATATAAACTCGCAATTGCGTAATATACAGGTGCTGGTCATATAATTAGAATATTATAAAAAAGTTGATTTATTTCACTAATTCCATTTAAAAAGTGAAACTTTTTATATTATATTAATTTAATCTAATCTGCTGCAAGTGTCGTCTAGCAACTCTCAATACCTTCTGAGCTGTAAAAACCAAACTCTGGTCAGGCCAACCACATCGTGTATAGAGTCGGTGGGCGGGGCTTAACATGATGACACCAGAGTTGTGCTTGCGTGCTACTAGTAAACACAGAGGCTGGCGAATGGCGGTCTTTCCAATCAGCTTTGACCGCGACTCTGGAAGACTTCTGGAAGGAGTTACGCTTTTAACACTGACGGCACTGAAGTCGTTCTTAAAAAGGGAAGATGTGTTCTGAGTTTTGCCGACCGGATAAAGCGAAAGTTTAATCTGTCAACTAGCTCCGCTTCACCTTCGTTGCTCTGGTTGGTTGTAGCGCTATCCTATCGCGTGCAGAGGGAGTTTGAAAGACAACCGTTTATCCCGCCCCTCGGATTGAGCCCTGTCTATGGTGAGTTTCCAGACCAAACATCTTGATGTGGGTCTGGCTTGTCAGGATAGCGGAAACTGGCTTCCATATGAAATAGAGGAATTTGTGAGGAAAAATAGAATTACCTGCCCTGCAAAGATCAACAGAAATGAGCCACACTTAAAAGGTTATTTCACCCAAAAATGAAAAATGTATTTAATGGGGGGTATTTAATGACAGAAATTTCATTTGTGGGTGAACTAACCCTTTAAGTTGATTACTGCGGGTGAATTTAATTTTGACATTAGTGAAGAAGAGACATTATCTGATCATATTATGGTCCGTCTAAAGCTATATGGTTTCATTTTGTCTAGTTGTGTTGTAGCTCTGAAACTTAGTGTCTGGAGAGTCTGGGATATCAATGTAATATTGCTTCTTATACCTTATTGCTTTGTATTTTCCATCAATGTAGAGGAAAGACTGTTGTTTGGTGAGATTCCTTTTTTAAAGAGATGAAATGTCATTATTTGCTCATCCTCATGTCACTGTATTTGTGAAGACTGAGGCAGGGCTGTTAGGCTCAAGCTATATCAAGTTTATTCGTTTAAGAATTAGTTTTGGTTTGTGTGTGTTTCCCTCAAAGCTTTAATTTTATTTTAATCTAGTTTTTGTAAAATATATATATATATATATATATATATATATATATATATATATATATATATATATATATATATATATATATATATAAAAGCATATGTGATAAAAGTTCATTATTTTCCATAATGTAATGATAAAAATTAAACTTTCATATATTTTAGAATCATTGCACATCAACTGAAATATTTCAGGTCTTTTATTGTTTTAATACTGATGATTTTGGCATACAGCTCATGAAAACCCAAAATTCCTATCTCAAAAAATTAGCGTATTTCTTCCGACCAATAAAAGAAAAGTGTTTTAATACAAAAAAAGTCAACCTTCAAATAATTATGTTCAGTTATGCACTCAATACTTGGTCGGGAATCCTGTTGCAGAAATGCCTCCTTCAATGCGGTGTGGCATGGAGGCGATCAGCCTGTGGCACTGCTGAGGTGTTATGGAGGCCCAGGATGCTTCGATAGCGGCCTTAAGCTCATCCAGAGTGTTGGGTCTTGCGTCTCTCAACTTTCTCTTCACAATATCCCACAGATTCTCTATGGGGTTCAGGTCAGGAGAGTTGGCAGGCCAATTGAGCACAGTAATACCATGGTCAGTAAACCATTTACCACTGGTTTTCGCACTGTGAGCAGTTGCTAGGTTGTGCTGAAAAACGAAATCTTCATCTCCATAAAGTTTTTCAGCAGATGGAAGCATGAAGTGCTCCAAAATCTCCTGATAGCTAGCTGCATTGACCCTTCCCTTGATAAAACACAGTGGACCAACACCAGCAGCTGACATGGCACCCCAGACCATCACTGACTGTGGGTACTTGACACTGGACTTCAGGCATTTTAGCATTTCCTTCTCCCCAGTCTTCCTCCAGACTCTGGCACCTTGATTTCCACATGACGTGCAAAAATTGCTTTCATCCGAAAAAAGTACTTTGGACCACTGAGCAACAGTCCAGTGCTGCTTCTCTGTAGCCCAAAAGTGGCTTGACCTGGGGAATGCGGCACCTGTAGCTCATTTCCTGCACACGCCTGTGCACGGTGGCTCTGGATGTTTCTACTCCAGACTCAGTCCACTGTTTCCGCAGGTCCCCCAAGGTCTGGAATCGGTCCTTGTCCACAATCTTCCTCAGGGTCCGGTCACCTCTTCTCGTTGTGCAGTGTTTTTTGCCACACTTATTCCTTCCCACAGAGATCCCACTGAGGTGCCTTGATACAGCACTCTGGGAACAACCTATTCATTCAGAAATGTCTTTCTGTGTCTTACCCTCTCGCTTGAGGGAGTCAATGATGGCCTTCTGGACAGCAGTCAGGTCGGCAGTCTTACCCATGATTGCGGTTTTGAGTAATGAACCAGGCTGGGAGTTTTTAAAAGCCTCAGGAAACTATTGCAGGTGTTTAGAGTAAATTAGTTGATTCAGATGATTAGGTTAATAGCTCGCTTAGAGAACCTTTTCATGATATGCTAATTTTTTGAGATTAGAAGAATCATCAGTATTAAAACAATAAAAGACCTGAAATATTTCAGTTGGTGTGCAATGAATCTAAAATATATGAAAGTTTAATTTTTATCACTGCATTATGGAAAATATGAACTTTTATGACATACAGTATTGTTCAAAATAATAGCAGTACAATGTAACTAACCAGAATAATCAAGGTTTTTCGTATATTTTTTTACTGCTACGTGGCAAACAAGTTACCAGTAGGTTCAGTAGGTTCTCAGAAAACAAATGAGACCCAGCATTCATGATATGCACGCTCTTAAGGCTGTGCAATTGGGCAATTAGTTGAATTAGTTGAAAGGGGTGTGTTCAAAAAAATAGCAGTGTGGCATTCAATCACTGAGGTCATCAATTTTGTGAAGAAACAGGTGTGAATCAGGTGGCCCCTATTTAAGGATGAAGCCAACACTTGTTGAACATGCATTTGAAAGCTGAGGAAAATGGGTCGTTCAAGACATTGTTCAGAAGAACAGCGTACTTTGATAAAAAAGTTGATTAGAGAGGGGAAAACCTATAAAGAGGTGCAAAAAAATGATAGGCTGTTCAGCTAAAATGATCTCCAATGCCTTAAAATGGAGAGCAAAACCAGAGAGACGTGGAAGAAAACGGAAGACAACCATCAAAATGGATAGAAGAATAACCAGAATGGCAAAGGCTCAGCCAATGATCACCTCCAGGATGATCAAAGACAGTCTGGAGTTACCTGTAAGTACTGTGACAGTTAGAAGACGTCTGTGTGAAGCTAATCTATTTTCAAGAATCCCCCGCAAAGTCCCTCTGTTAAAAAAAAGGCATGTGCAGAAGAGGTTACAATTTGCCAAAGAACACATCAACTGGCCTAAAGAGAAATGGAGGAACATTTTGTGGACTGATGAGAGTAAAATTGTTATTTTTGGGTCCAAGGGCCACAGGCAGTTTGTGAGACGACCCCCAAACTCTGAATTCAAGCCACAGTACACAGTGAAGACAGTGAAGCATGGAGGTGCAAGCATCATATGGGCATGTTTCTCCTACTATGGTGTTGGGCCTATTTATCGCATACCAGGGATCATGGATCAGTTTGCATATGTTAAAATACTTGAAGAGGTCATGTTGCCCTATGCTGAAGAGGCCCTTCAAACGGTTGCCCTTGAAACGGTTGTTTCAACAAGACAATGACCCAAAACACACTAGTAAACGGGCAAAGTCTTGGTTCCAAACCAACAAAATTAATGTTATGGAGTGGCCAGCCCAATCTCCAGACCTTAATCCAATTGAGAACTTGTGGGGTGATATCAAAAATGCTGTTTCTGAAGCAAAACCAAGAAATGTGAATGAACTGTGGAATGTTGTTAAAGAATCATGGAGTGGAATAACAGCTGAGAGGTGCCACAAGTTGGTTGACTCCATGCCACACAGATGTCAAGCAGTTTTAAAAAACTGTGGTCATACAACTAAATATTAGTTTAGTGAATCACAGGATTGCTAAATCCCAGAAAAAAAAATGTTTGTACAAAATAGTTTTGAGTTTGTACAGTCAAAGGTAGACACTGCTATTTTTTTGAACACACCCCTTTCAACTAATTGCCCAATTGCACAGCCTTAAGAGCGTGCATATCATGAATGCTGGGTCTTGTTTGTTTTCTGACAATCTACTGAACCTACTGGTAACTTGTTTGCCACGTAGCAATAAAAAATATACTAAAAACCTTGATTATTCTGTTTAGTCACATTGTACTGCTATTATTTTGAACAATACTGTATGCTAATTTTTTGAGAAGGACCTATATATATATAGAAAATGCTTACTTAATGTTTATGTCCATAATGCCATAAACATTAAGTAAGCAACAAAGTGTAACACAAAACATGTAAAATATATGTATACCGGTATATTTATCATACAGGGGTTGGACAATGAAACTGAAACCCTGGCTGATACAATGTTTTTCATTGGGTTTCACGTGTGGCCTGGTGGCCAACCATCATTAAGAGCAGAGTGTGAAGATCTGAATTAGCAGAGCAATAGCACAGATATACATAAAACATTGCAATCCAAACAACATAATGGGAGAAATTAGAATTTATTGAGAGCTATAGGTATCCAGTGTAAGGTCAGCATACCACCACAAAGGAAAAACCACATCCAACAGGGATGTCCTGGGGCTCATTCTTCGTACATGGATTACTCTGTTATCTGGATTTCACTGTAACGATATGACATGATCCAGGATTGTTAGGTTATTCGAAGATCATCCCAGAGTTGCTGTCATAGCAGGTCCATGAACTCAAATCTGCTCGGGAGCAGCTTATTCAATTTCAACTGGAATAGATTGCATTTTAAGCAGAGGTGATACTTAAAGTCTGTCCCAGCCACTGCTACTTTCTTACAAGAGTACCTTATTGAATCAGGAACAAATGTAATTTAAAATAATAATTGAAAAAATAATTAGAAGATAATATCATAATGTTGTGTAGTCCATCATTATATAGACACAGGCAGTTTTACTCATCAAGAGATGTAATAGTGAGGGAATAGGTCAAATTAAATGATTTGCTGCATTTAAATAAAATTTTAAATCATATACAAGTACTAGAAATCATGAAATAATTGGGAATTAACAAACACTGCATTTAATTGATCTATTATAACTGTTTTGTTCGCTTGGCTGTTTCTTTAAGAAGGTCCAGATATTCACCAAGTTTTTTGTTATGGTGTGTGATGTTCTTTTTTAATATGATATCATTGCTGTCTTGACGCCAGCCAATCGCAGCATTGTTGATCATGGTTTCAATTATTGATATATCTGCCCTTTCCAATAAGCATAAGAACATGCGGAAATCTCAATTTAAATTCAATTTAGATTATTCCAGATATTTTAATTACATCCACATTCCAAATTAGCCAGTTATCACGGTAAGAAGATGTGGAAACTGTCAAATCATCTTGGATGTATTAAGCAAGGTACGAAGAATAGATTCCATGTGCTAATCCAAAATGTATTGTCAAACCTCTGTATGTGATTATATGGCTATTCATAGTTTTTTATTAGTCACAAAACTGTGTTTTATTAGATTTTATTTTAAGCAACAGAAGGTTTTCAATTTGTTTTATAGCTTTAGCTTTTTTTTCTCTTTTTTCTCTTTCACAGAAGAAAGCAAGCCATATGGGTTTGACATGACATGAGGGTGAATAAACAATGACAGCATTTCCATTTTTGGCTGAACAAATCCTTTAACAGCATTTCATTCCTGTCAGGAGACTACTCCAGCAAAGCAAACCTCCCCCTGAACACACACATTGACCTTCATTGTGTTCTTATATTTCCTTTCTAGCCTGAGCCTTACTTTAAATAAATAAATAAATACTAAGGGTCAGGACTTTGTGCTGACTGGCAGGCCTAATCAGTACCGCTGCCTCTTTGCCAGTCATCCCTGTATCGAATTTGTAACAGCATAATCCTTTTTACGTTAATGCAAAGGATAACAGGGGGAAATAGCAGTGCTGTGACATTGAAGCCAGACAGGCTCTTGTTTTCACAGTATTACTGGCATCGAGTCGAGGTTCCATTCATAATGCTTTATTGTGTGACAGCCGTTTTGAAATGTGCCCTCCTAGCGACAGTTAAAACGGATAGGGCATCGAGAGACATTTCAGGAGCTGTTCATAAGTTACGGAGGGGAACCAGTGAAGCAGAGTGAAACTGAAATTAATGTCCCCCTGCTGAGGGCCCGTCAAGGCCATATCAGCACAGGAAGGGCCTGTCGTTTAACAGACCTCAGTGTCTTTAATTAGAATCTGCCTCTGAAACGTGGCTTGTATTTCTGGTTACACAACAGCAGGCGAATCTATGTATGAAGTCCAGCCCAGGCTTTCCTGTGCTGTGTGTACATTCAGAGAGAAGTTTCTCTGGCATGTGCTTTGGACGTTTTTGGAGCCATGCATATAGTTGCGTGTGAACGGGGTATTGAGTGCAGCTAAGAATGTGCCACGTACAGCAGAGGGGCATGAACCTTGACATCTGTCTCATAGTCTGGACAATTGGAGCCTTTGATCTAGTGATTTACAGTGAACACACGTGTGATACAGTGGCGTGTGCATTGTCTGATTTGCATATTTAGCTTTTATTTTTTACAAATAATACTAATATTATTACATGAATATATTAAGCTTTTACTATAATTAATATTAATAGATGATTATTTATTTATTTAGCTTTTAATTGAATAAATACTAATATTATTATAGATATTTTTCTACTATTTTATTTGTTTGTATTGTCTGTCTCTGTTACTAGTGATACATTTATAATGAAATATTTGTATTTATAAATAATTATTTGTTAACTATAATATATATTTTATTTATTTATTAATAATTTAAAATGATGTTATAAAATAAATGTCATACTGTACTTATGTGAAGTCTTCTTGCAGTTGCCGTCAGGTAAATAAAAATAAAGTAGAAAAAAAATATCCATTATATATACACAATATTGCCAAAAGTTTTGCGATGCCTGCCTTTACATGTACATGAATTTTAATGACATCCCATTCTTAATCTGTAGGGTTTAATATGGAGTTGGCCCACACTTTGCACTGCCTGAGGTCAGGCCTCTGTGCAGGCCAGTTCCACCAAACTCACTCATCCATGGACCTTGCTTTGTGCACTGGTGTGCAGTCATGTTGGAATAGGAAGGGGCCGTCCCCAAACTGTTCTCACAAAGTTGGGAGCATGAAATTGTCAGAAATATATTGCTATCCTGAAGCATTAAGATTTAACTGAAAATAAGGGCCCACGCCCAACCCCTGAAAAACAAACCTACACCATAACCCCCCCTCCACCAAATTTTACACTTGGCTCATTGCAGTCAGAAAAGTACTGGTCTCCTGGCAACCGCCAAACCCTGACTCATCCATCGGATTGCCAGAGGAGCATGATTTGTTACTCCAGTGTGTTACACCACTGCATCTGATGCTTTGCGTTGCATTTGGTGATGTAAGTTTTGGATGCTGCTCGGCCAGGGAAACCCATTCAATGAAGCTCTCTCCACACTGTTCTTGAACTTATCTGAAGGCCACATAAAGTTTGGAGGTCTATAGCTATTGAATCTGCTCTGTGATTTTATGTGGCCTATTACTCCATTGCTAAGTTGCTGTTGTTCCCAAGTGCTTCCACTTTGTTAACCACTAACAGTTGATGGAGAAGTGAGGAAATTTCACAAATTGACTTATTGCACAGGTGGCAACCTATTACAGTACCACACTTAAATTCACTGAGCTCCTGAGAGCGACCCATTCTTTCACAAATGTTTGTAGAAGCAGTCTGCATGCCTAGGTACTTGATTGTTTACACCTTTTGGCCACGTAATTGACTGGAACATCTGAATTCAATGATTTGGAGAGGTGACCCAATATAATTATATATATATATATATATATATATATATATATATATATATATATATATATATATATATATATATATATATATATATATATATATATAATTGCAGCTACCTCACGATCTGACTTCCTGCTCTGGATGTTTTATTTCTAAAGATGTTTTGGCATCAACTCAGCCACTTTTGGTCGTTTTTCATTTCTAAAGGTTGGCACATTGGACAGAATGGACTCCAGTAGGCAGAGAAATTGATCTGCTTTTCTTTCCTCACAAAAGCAGGAGCTTTGAGATGCATTGGGACTCTGGGACTCTGGGACTGACCATTGTTTAACGCTTTTTGCAGAGTAGCTTGTGAGCGGCTTTGCTGCCCCGCCGTTCAGCAAAGGAAACTCTACAGCCGTCTCTCTGTGCCCAACATCCCACAAACCAGCTCCATTGTTCACCGCATTCTAAACCTGTACATCTCCCAAATGGAAATAGCATTTTTCTCAGTGGATGAAGCATGTGTAGCCAGTTGTGACTTGTTTAAACCAGGCTTAGATGGATCAGCTCGTTCTATAAAAAGAGTAGCTAACAGCATATTACTCTCAAACACACATGCATAAAGACTCATCGGAAGAGTCTGAAATAAGTACAAATGTTTTCAAACTCTCAAACTTGTTTTTGTACCTTTACCTTACAGAAAGTGAGTTGTCCTTAGGAAAATATAATTCCATTAAGTCCATTTCATTCCGCCTTCAGCTGAAACAACAAAAGCTCCATCTTTTCTTAGCTCTATTCTGTTAAAAGTGTCATGGTGTTTGCTGTGTCTAATTAATGCAAGAGGGCTACACTTGTTGTTTTGTGGATTATCTTTGGCTTTGAAAAATAGCCCTTAGGTTCTTGTTAGATTGAATACAAGCCCTAGCATAAATGTAGAAGAAGAACCATACATTAAATTAAGGCGGTTTCAATCTGTCTTTGTGACGTTTTTTGGCTACCGTCCCCAGATACTTAGGAACTCTCTTTAGGCCTGTCAGCCTTTGAGAGAATCACTGTCTTCTGTCTTACCTCACCACACTCGAATGCATTTCGGATCTCTGCTCCCTTAAGAGGAAAGTGTAAAAGATGCAGTGACTGGGCATAAAGATTCATCCTCAGTGCTCAACAAACGGCCCAATTTAAGTGCTCTATCATGGGACTGATGCCTTGTGCTCTACTTCCCCAATGATTCAGGTACCGGAAGGCATGAGCAGACTTCAAGGCCCGAATGAGACAGAAAGTTATGCAAAATGTTGCAATTGTTACATCCCATTTAATCATCAATAAGATGCTATTTCAATATTGGCATAATCATAAAACAATTGGCTTTCATTACCAGTGAAATAAGTTGACGTCAAACTGTGTAGCAAAACTGTAAATCAGTGAATGACATCCTGTACCCGTCTCCAAAGACCTGTCTACATTATACTCCTCTACTTCCTCTTACAGTCTGAAAGCACTTCGCAATAGAAAGAAATTTCATTTCAAATAATATCATAAAGAAATTCCTTTGACATTCTCATGCACATATGCACATGCACTTGAAATAAGGTATTTGCTGTCATCATCACCTTTTTCCAGCGTTAAGCACTGGATTTTTTTTCTTATTTTGCTATTTCAATTGCTAATGCAATCAAAACATAATGGGCAGAGTGTAAGTATTGGCATGAGCTTATTGCCTCTTTCAGTCCTGAGAGAACAGTGGCTATTAAACTGGTCCTGAAAGAGCGCTGATGTGCCAGTAATGAACATCAGTTTTGCTTACGGATAGATGGATATTGGCTATAAGGAGAAAGGGAATTGTAAGGAGGATTATTTGTGGCAGCATTATTGGCAATTCGTAAGTCACTCAATGTATTTCAGCCATGCATTTTATTACATTTTTAAATGATGGCTCAAGATTCAGATGGCAGTCCTTCGGAGGTTCTGCAATGCAATTAGCCATTGTCAGCCACACTGTGGTTGGATTTCTTACAATTATTTCCAGGCTAAGGCCTTTGTTTACGCAGAGATTCACACATTGCATTTAAAACATAATCCCATTATTTATAAAGAAAAAAGGGGGCTGTGTTGTCAACTTTGAATTATTGGGAGACATTATGACAATGACAAGTTATCAATCCTCTCTGTCACTCTCCCGTAATGATATTTCTCAGTGGCATTGGCTTTGAACCAGATCCTCTGATCCTATTGATTGTACCAGCTTTCTCTTCTTTTTCCACCTATGCAATGAAATTTGTAGGTTCCATGAGCTAAAAAAGTCTGTGAGACCAAGAACACAAATTCATAAATTGAAAATATGCCTCAGATTTATGGGATATAAACTTGCAAATGCATGTTATATAGTCGGAATTGCGAGATATAAACAAAACAAAAGTATTGTTTCCTCCGGATTGGACTTAATATCTCACAGTTGTGAGTTTATATCTCACAATTCTGAGAAAGAAGTCAGAATTGCACAATATACACTCTCAACTGCAAGAAAAAAAACATTACACCACTGCATTACATAAACATTACACCACAACACGCAATGTGATGTTACAGTAAAATTAGTTTTTTTGTGAGTGGTTAAATATGTTCAAGTGTTTAGTACAGTACTGACTGTTACTCTGAGTGCTCCTCTTTTAAATGTATGAATGTGAAGAGCAGTAGAGTTTAGATAAAGAGCACTGCACTTTGAGGACCATCGAGCAGCGCTGTGTGTTGTGTCAGCTGGTGTGTGGTGAGCGTTCTGGCGCAATATGGCTGCCGTCGCATCATCCAGGTGGGTGCTGCACATTGGTGGTGGGTGAGGAGATTCTCCCTTCCATGTAAAGCACTTTGCGTGCCTAGAAAATCGCTATATAAATGTAATGAATTATTATTATTTTTTATTATTACTGTTAAAACTGCACAATTAGAAAATATGATTTCAATTGAGAAAATGTCAGCTTTGCATATCTAGTATAATTTAGCCATGTTATTCCATTCATCCCATTCAGATTAGAAGTTTTGACTTTTGATCATGTTTTTGTTCAGCAGGTCAAGTCAGAATAATTTTTTTCTGTGCTGTTTCCGCTGCGTCATTGTTGCTTAATTTGATGTATAGCTGCTCTTGACGAAGCTGCCAGCATAATCCTATTCACTGGCCACGCGGCCCATTCTCCAAATTGTACATCATTAATTTGCTGGATATGGCTCAATGGCCCCCTGCCTTTGGGTGCAGATTAAAGTATATCTGTCCAAGAAAATGTCAGTAGATTCCTTTTTGATTAAGGTGGGTGGTTTTCATTCACTTCAAAAGAAGTGCTTCCTGTCCTTTGTGTATGATATTAATAGGTCAGTTTGGCCCCCAAGTCTTTATTACGCCACTGAAATATGACATTTTAAAGGATCAGATTATCTGCTTATTTTCTCATGCTGTTTTCTTCAAGCTTATTCGTTTCTCATAATTAATTTAAAAGTTTTTTGTAAGTATTTTGCATGATTATTCACATTTGTAAAGCATATTATGTATCATTGTTTTTTATATACACTGTATATATACAATCACCTAAAGGATTAATAGGAACAGCATACTAATACTGTGTTTGACCCCCTTTCGCCTTCAGAATTGCCTTAATTCTACATGGCATTGACTCAACAAGGTGCTGAAAGCATTCTTTAGAAATGTTGGTCCATATTGATAGGAGAGCATCTTGCAGTTGATGGAGATTTGTGGGATGCACATCCAGGGCCCAAAGCTCCCGTTCCACCACATCCCAAAGATGCTCTACTGGGTTGAGATCTGGTGACTGTGGGGGCCATTTTAGTACAGTGAACTCATTGTCATGAATTGCATTGTCACAAATGCTTTGCTGCACACTTTGGTTGTAACGAGTGGTTATTTCAGTCAAAGTTGCTCTTCTATCGGCTTGAAACAGTCGGCGCATTCTCCTCTGTCCTCTAGCATCAACAAGGCATTTTCGCCCACAGGACTGCCACATACTGGATGTTTTTCCCTTTTCACATCCTTCTTTGTAAATCCTAGAAATGGCTGTGCATGAAAATCCCAGTAAATAAGCAGATTGGGAAATTTTCAGACCGGCCCGTCTGGCACCAACAACCATGCCACGCTCAAAATCAAATTTTTTCCTTCCCATTCTGACATTTAGTTTGGAGTTCAGGAGATTGTCTTGACCAGAACCACACCCCTAAAAGGTGTTCCTTATAATCTTTAGGTGTGTGTGTGTGTGTGTGTGTGTGTGTGTGTGTGTGTGTGTGTGTGTGTGTGTGTGTGTGTGTGTGTGTGTGTGTATGTGTGTGTGTGTATATAGACAGACGCAAAAGCCTCTAAATCTGTCTGGCATTTTTCTTTAATAGGTTTAATAGGTCATGTATAGGTTTCTACCTAAATACCGGTACTTCTGAATGGGCTCAGTCTGGAATTTTGTGGGTTTGAAGTGAATGTATTTATGAACTTATACTATATGCGGAGAGCATTTACTCAGTATCGTTATCTCATTTTTGACCAAAGTGGCTTTTAGAGGCTTTTGCATCTGAACTCTTCACACACACATATAGATTTAGAGTATTATATTTTGTTCATGCTAATCGTCTCATAATGTATCATATCTGTATATATTTATACACATTTATTATGGAACTAAATATAATAGTGCTGGGCAACGATTAAAATGTTTAATTGTGATTAATCGCATGATTTTCTGTGATTAATTGTGATTAATCGCAGTATGCACACAATTTTATAATGAATACAAAAGTGCTGCTAAAAGAACAAAAGTGCAATAACATGGTTTGCAAACACTTTAAACAAATAAGGTGCTTTTTACAGCAGTTAAAAGTTAGTAACCGTTACAATATTTCTTGTAAATATCAACTTAAACATTCATTTAATCAAATTAAATTAAATTGGTGGTATACATATATTGATTCTGTAGTAATATTCTTATCAGTTTTCTGTCAGCTTTTACATAGGCCGACTTAGATCTGCATATTTGTGATGTTCACCCCAGGGCGTTATTTAATTTTATAAAGGCCATTTTTTAAAATCTTATTAAATGTATGCATCATCTTTCATGTTCAATTCTTACATTTGATTAATAAATTCAGTTATAATAGTAAAGACACTATAGGCTGTTACCAATCAAATTAAATAATTTAAACTGCAAAAAATACAGCTGCAATAAATAATGTTATAAGATTGATGTTCTAAATAAAACATGCAATCATACTTTTAAACATAACCACCAATAGGGGGCAGCAAATGATCCTCTTCATAAGTGAGTCATTGAGTCGTTCATTCAAATGATTCATTCAAAACGCTGAATCATTTAGTAACAAAACACCGCGCTGAGTGTTGCTTTCTTTTGGAACTATTTTCGTCGATGAAATCAAGGGTGAAATGGAACAAAAAAGGTTGTTTGGATCTAAAAATGTAAGTAACTTAATATTAACTGGGTTACTTGTTTATAGAACTAGGCTACACCATTCATGCTACACAATTCACGATGGTAAAGTCGACTTGTGTTATTAACAATATCATAAATCATAAATATCAACAACTACACAAAACTCAGTTTTACCCCAGTATGTTTCTTCTGTGAGTTTATATTGCTGCTCACTTTTTGTTTTCTCCACGAATGTCTCTCACAAAGAGACAGGCAGATCGAACCTCAACACGACTTTGTTACCAGAGGCAGAGATACACTCATCAATTGCAGTTTACATTGAATATAATAAAAACAAAAACAAAAAATCTGATTCATTCTTGCGTTTCTGGTATTTTTTTATTTAATTTCTCCCAGACAAAGAATGTCAAGCCCTACAGCAATGTATTCTCCTGTGGTCAATGTTTTGTCTGTATGTGTATTCAGAGGCAGTGAGCAACGGGTTTTCAATATAATAATAAATACGTTAATGCGCGATAAAATAATTGTCGGCGTTAATTAATTAATGCGCTAAAGGGATAATAACGCGTTAACTTGCCCAGCCCTAAAATATAATATACTGAATATAAAAATATATACATGCAAACATATATATGGCCTTAGAATATGGTTCTGATCTTGTGAATTAATTAGTGCTGCACATTTATCAAATTATATTTTTCAAAGCTTCAGTTTAAGAAAGTCAGGGTTGGACGGTTGGACTTAAGTTGAAATGCTGCAGTTATTTTGGCTCCGATTCAAAAAAGCCTTTGCCCATGTTTTAATTTACTTTTTTTCTCTCTCTCTCTTATCTGCACAGGAGCAACATCAAAAGTGTGCGGCCAGGCAAAGGAACATTGCTCATTTTCAGTACAGTGACGTTTCAGATTGGACCCACTTCTCAAGAAGGCTCATTTATGAAACCATCATTAAATATGCCACTGAAGCCATCTGTTTGTGTCCCATAGTGCTCTGATGAAAATGATCAAATTAGAGATCAGCGAGTAACAATACTGGCATGTGTGACTCTAGTAGCTGTGCCAGACGCTAACCTTCTCTTTTTCCAAGAGTGCCATGGAAGCCAGTTTGAAGAGTAAATGATAACAGAAAAACACAGGGAAAAGCCATATGTCAAATGCAGCTGTCTTGTTAGGCGTCTGGAACAAGAAAATCCGCTGGACAGTGTGTGACGTGATGTCACAATGAAAGTTGGAAAGAGAAAACCGTGTGACTGCTGCAGAGGAGAGGCTTGGATATACACACTGTTACAACAAATCTGGATGATTGATTCACACTAACATTTTGAGTTTTGTGAGACAGATTTCTTGACATTCAGAAGTTGTATGATGACATCTTTGGGATGGGATTACTTAATATCCCATCTTTGTACTCTTCAAAATAACATATGGGGAGGAACGCCTCATCTAAAACTAGGCGCCTGGCAAGGGAATATCTGTATCTGCTCTCACTTTTCATGTGGAAAATTACATGGCATCTCAAATGGTACAGTATAAGTCTGAGGAAAGTGCTTGCCAAGCGTTGACAGATCTTCTACTTCTCTTCATTTCACATTGGTGTTATCTCGCTACACACAAAATCTGGGGCGGAACGGAGCACTGCATGTGGCATGTTTAATTCAGGGCTTCATGTTCCTGTATTTGTGTGCTGGGTTAAAGAAATATGACACTGGGTCTCATTTATTAATAATTGGAAACAAGTTGCATACTTAATACGTAACTTTGAAATTAGACATATTGTTGGGTCACTTAGTAATTATATTTTTTTATTTTTTCATCACTGATTATTTATAAATAAAGAGGTTGGACAATGAAACTGAAAAACCTGGTTTTAGACCACAGTATTTTATTAGTATGGTGAAGGGCCTCAATTTGTGGCCATTAGAGCAGCAATTTGCCTTAAGGGTGATAGATAAAAGTCCTTCACTGTGGCCAGAGTAATTTTGAGCCATTCTTCTTCCCGAACAGTGCAGGTCACTGTGATGCTGGTGGAGGAAATGTTTTATGGACTTTCTCCTCCAAAATACCCCAAAGTGGCTCAAAAAGATTTAAATCTGGTGGCTGTGCAGGCCATGGAAGATGTTTAACTTCCATTCATGTTTTTAAAACTGTTCAAAGTCTTGCTGTATGTGTTGGTGCATTATCATGCTGATACACGGCACCCCCTTCAGAGTAAAATGGTTGAACCATTAGCTTGGGCCTTGGCAGATCAAATTAAATAGCGAATGCCATGAAAATGCAGTCCAAATCTCTGATCCACCCCCGTGTTTCACTCTGGGCATGCGACAGTCGGGGTGTGAAGCCTCTTTGGGGATTCTCTACATTTGTACTGTTGGCACCATTGAAAATGACATTTGGCATTGACACAATTGACCAAAGTTTTGGCTATAGCAAGCCGACCATGAATATTTACCCTGTCTCACAGTTTTGGTGGAAACAGTTGAGTCAAGATGTGCATTTAATTCTGCTGTGAGTTGGGCAGCTGGGTTTCTTTTCTTTTCTTTTTTGATATTATCTGGGTTAGTACCTGGAAATCCCTTTCAGACAACTTCTCGGACTCGACTCGGACTCGAGTGCGACTTAAGTCGCACACACACTGACTTCAGACTCGACTTGAGACTCGTCGTCGAAAGACTTCAGACTCAACTCGGACTC
This sequence comes from Pseudorasbora parva, assembly GCF_024679245.1. Taxonomy (NCBI): domain Eukaryota; kingdom Metazoa; phylum Chordata; class Actinopteri; order Cypriniformes; family Gobionidae; genus Pseudorasbora; species Pseudorasbora parva. The sequence goes on along the minus strand of NC_090189.1, from coordinate 14,985,189 downwards.
AAGAAATAGCAACATGACATCATGACTTTGCCTAAACATGCACGCCACTTTCTAAAGCCAAGTGGCGTGTTATCTGTATGCATTTTGAGCTATCCGTGTGTATGTCTACGCCGAAAGGAACCATCATCTCCGCGTGTATGTGTATGCCATGTGATTCTGCCAACCTGATCTCACAAAATTAATATTTATACATACATATTTGTACATGTATGTAGGCTGTAAACTGAAGGATGTTTTATTTTTATTTCAGACCACTATAGTGGGTGACCAAGAAGAGTGGTGACCAAGAAGATCATGGCCACTCTAGTTAAGCTCCATGATTGTATATGGAGATGGGAGACATTTGCAGAATGACAAACATTACTGCAATGCTCCTTTACTTTATGGCAGAACAGAATCAAGCCTTTCCTGAGTGAAGACATATTAAAACCTTATTAGCCTTAATGAAAACCTAGTTCAGAGCATTCAGAACTTCAGAAAGGTTCCACTTCCAACAGGGCAATGACCAAATTGTCCTTAGTGTATGAAGTATACACTAAGGCAATGCAAGAGTGGCTAATGGACAACTCTATGAATGTCCTTGAGTGGCCAGAGCCTGGGTTTGCATTGAACCCAATCAAATATGGAGAAACCTGAAAATGTCTATCCACCATTATTCCCCATCCAACCTGAAAGAGCTTGAGAGGATCTGAGGAGAAGAATGTCAGAAAATTACCAAATGCAGATCGTCACATCATACCCCAAAAGACTCAAGGCTATAAAGGTGCTTTAACTAAGTCCTGAGTTGAGTTTGAATACTTGTAGCCTACTTATTTCAATATAATACATTTGCTAAATTGTCACAGATCATTTTTTTGCTTTGTCATAATGGTATATGGGGTGTAGATTAATGCGAAAAAAAAGTAATTGAAGTAATTTAAAATAAGGCAGCAACATGTGACAAGGGGCTTGAATACTTTTGCAAGGCACTGTATGCACGTATATGTACAAGTTACTTATGTACACAGAAAGACCTTGTGGGGTTTTTTATTCAACAAGGTCAGCAGTAGTGGGTGTTTTTTTTCTGTACATATGACGTCAGTTCTGTTTTATTCTACACCCTAAGTGTAAACTTATCATTGAATCATTCTTTTTGTGTTTGCACACAGGTTTTATGCACAAACATGAGTACATCGACATGCCAAAGGGATTGGAGAACATGGTGGCTTGCTAAAGATCAGACAGACCAGAGGTCCTTTTCCCTTCTCCTGTTTTTTAATCACAAAGGAGACAGTGCCTCAGTAATCAAGGGAAAAGCACCAAGCCCTTTTCCTGCAAAGATCCAGTGGCTAATTAATGGAGTACTTTGAAAGGGTTAGCTGTTAGCCCATAGGGATCCATAAATCAGAATTTTCTCCTGCACATTTTCTTTATAGATCCAATGTAAGGATGGATGCAGAGGCCAGCACACCCTAAACTTGTCACTCATTCACATGGAACTACGCATGAGACGCATTTGAACCCAAACCCATTAGCAAAATGGATTTAGGGAGAAAACGAAGGACGTCTGGACACAAAGAAAAGAAAGCCCAAAGGAGGCGAGAAGACTCCAGAGTGGGCAGTAATGCTCTCTCAAGCCTTCATTACTCAGGGAAGGTCAGTAAAGTGTTTCCGACACTGAAGAGAGGAAAAAATCCAATGTACTGTACTGCGCTGGAGTGGTGGCCTCAGCAAGTCATTGAAGTAAGAGGGATAATCCAGTTAAAATGAGAAATGTGAATGTCAATGCGTCTCCATTTGTCTACATTAATCCATCGGTAGATCCATGTGCACTAATGGTTAAAGTGATTAGGATTGATATTTTTAAAGCTCCAGAAAAGCCGCCAGATGCACTTGCGATATCGACAGAATGTTTTGTCACTTTCCCTAAACCAGTATCCCTTTTGAAACCCTTTAAAAATAGGAAGGGTCATGTGCTCATCGCTAGCTAAGAATAGGTGCATATTTCATACCTCAGAGTGTTGTCCACTGGGAATGGGAAAGCTCACTGATCTGGCACGGTGACTGGCCTTTGTCTAGTTTCACACAAACTGGGGCATGGCATGTTGAGAGATTCCCACTGAGGGATCTTTCAACCTTTCAACTCTGTATACCACCCACACTGAGATTCCGTTGCCCTTTTTCCATGACAAGTGTACCCCAAATGGAACCATTCCATGCACTTGAAAGGAACTGAACTGAAAATGTCTGTTTAATTGTAATTAAACTCCTGAATTTGAAATAAAGTATAGCGAACAGCATGCATAATTGCACATTTCAGTGTATGGAAGTATAGAATTCAAAAAGAAAAAAAGATTTCAAACCATAACTTTTAACTGTTTGTTTGAAAGAATTGAAAGTAAAAAAATTTATATATATATATATATATATATATATATATATATATATATATATATATATATATATATATATATATATATATATATATATATATATGTAAAAGCTTTTGAACTTTTAAAGCAGCTTTTAATAGTTCAAAAAATGTTTCTTGATCATATACAAAATTGTTCTTGAGCAACATTCATGTGACACTGAAGATCGTAACGAGTTGCTGAACATAATAGTTGCTGAAAATGTGGCTTTGTCATCACAATAAATTACATTTTAAATTATATTGTGATCATAAGATATTTGATTTTTAAATCATTAAAACCAACCCCAAACTTTTGAAGAGTAGTGTAAATTTATTTGGATGTTAGAATGTGTTCTCAAAATGTATATGATTCGTGAACAAAGACTGTGATGTGGCCAATTTGTTTGTGGGCAGGTGAAGTTGTAATGTAGTCAGCATTATATCAGTGATAACACTGGTTAGTTTTAAAAACCAGCACTATTTGAATGTAATCCAACTTTGATGTGTGGCTGGTGTCCCTAAATTGTGGGTGTCACTTCTGGCAAGGTGTGTGATTAGAAACCTGAGATGATTTGCAGAAATATCTGTCTCTTTTCTTGCTGGTTGTTGCTCTAAAAGGGCAGGATGGAGCGTGCCGTAAATCTGCCCGTGTCACTTACACACTGGCCCTCCCTGGGACACAGTCTTCTTTAGAGAAGATCACTGCACAACACCCTTCGTTCAAGGAAATGCTGAAATCCTGAAAAATGATTATTGCATTCACAACTTTCCAAGGTTGCCCGGGGTTAATTTGAACACTGTGTTTGGAAAGAAATCATTTCTGTTTCACACTACAAGTGTTCTACTAAACATCTCTCTCGCTCTTTCTTAATCTTTTTTTCTTTTCAGATGGTAAAAGGTAAGATACAGCATTCTCATTCATCTCTATGATGGTTGAGCAACTCCAGACATTTTTTTCTCCAGGAAGTGTTCAGTTTCACATGCAGGTTTGTTTTTAAGCCAATAACCTGAGCTGTAAATGCAATGTGACTAATGAATCTTGAGTTATTGGAAATTAAAAAATGGCTCCACAAGAACACAATCCCAATCCCTTCACTGGCAATGATGCTAAACCTCCAAAAAATCCGGTACTGGTAGAACATGTATCATAATATATTAAAAATATTTGCCATTATTTGCCACTCCTTTATAACTGGGTATGTTTTGGGGTCTAATATTAGATTAACTTGAATGGTGTGCTAATATTATAATATGGGACTGTTGAATGCTTGAATCTGATTGATGGTCGATGAATGTTCTAAGGTGCATTTATTTTCAGGGAAATGCCCAGATCTTGACCGCATTACAGTTCCATATCACTATGCTAAATGATTTCAGTTATTTCAAATGCCCTTCAATTATAGACTACAACAGCAAAATAACCAAAACCCACAACAACACTGACCATGCAAAAAAATATAGTAAACAACAGGATAAAAACTAATTATTTCCATGGTTTTTCTACAAAATAACATTTTATTATACGGAAAGCACACTCACTTTTCCCCACTCAAACGCACACACTCACACATAAAGATGTTGTCAGTGTGGCTCTGATGATTTTATCAGTAAAATAGTTTAACAACTTAAAAGCTACCTGGCATTTCTCACTTGCAGGGATTTAAGGGCACTGTTCAACAGATAAAGCAGATAAACTTACAGTTTCGCTATTAGTAGAGACGCTGCTGCCGAACACTGTTGAGAGATGCACAGACTCAGGTGATTTACATACACATCTCTCTCTCTCTCTCTCTCTCTCTCTCTCTCTCTCTCTCTCTCTCTCTCTCTCTCTCTCTCTCTCTCTCTCTCTCTCTCTCTCTCTCTCTCTCTCATAACTGCATTATTCTGCTATCAATGGCTTAAGCTTCTGTTACTATAGCTCTAAAAGGATGTTTTGGAATGGAGGCTTGGGATGAGATGCATAAGAAATTAGTCCTATGCACAAGAGCTTTTAAAGGACAAACATCTGACAAATGTTTGTTGAAATACATCATCTGAACAATGTTTTAAGCTAAATAATTAACTACGGGTTGTTGAATTATTGAAAAATAATGCACACCCAAGGTGAAACGCTTCGCTTCGCTTCATGGCTGCATTACCACCTCAGGTGTGCATTATTGTCCTAATAATTCAACGACCCGTCATCAATTATTCCTAACTTAAATAATGCTGTTCGCTTTGTGGCTGTATTCTAACCCATTATGTTCACTGTAAATTAAACGAATGTTCATCGTGTATTTATATCTCACTTACAGGCTGATGAGTTCAGGTAATGATACGACATTGGCGGCTGAAATTGCGGCATGTATTTCGGGATGTGGGGTGGTGAATTACGCATATTTTACCATCAGTTCCCAATTTTTTAATGGTTTGCATTTCAAAGAAAGAAACAGGTTTTGTTCTATAACTACCTTACTGTGGAATATCAAATTAGTTAAGTAATTGCGCAGTGAAGCCTAAGAAAGTAGGTTGTAATTTCTAAATGGTTGTCACATTGAGGAGAGAAGGTCTGAAAGGAGTATCTTTTGACATTTAAGCTCCGGTTTATTTCTGTGAGCTTTAAATATTGTGGTCTTACTCACTGTCCTTAGAAATACACTCTTATGGTGCCATTTCTTAAAGGTTGATTGTTTGGCGAAAGGTTTTGAGAATAGGGCAATGGTTGTTAAAACAAATTGTTTGTCCAAATGTCAGAAGCCCCATTCCCAACAGTTGGACACCACGATGCCGCATTTTTTGGGTAGAGAGGTGTAATAGGGCATTCTAAACGTATAAACTAGAGCTTCAATTTAGTTGATAGGGCATTGCTATGTGGTTCCTAAGGTATTTTAAGTGGTTGTTATTTCATATATGCATATTTTGTAGGGTGTTTTGAGTGGTTGCAAGGAAGTTGCTTACTAGCACAAATCAAAAGAACCCATACCCATACCATAACCATACGTCTTTTTTCTAATATATGAATTTTTTGCTCATTAATCATCCACCAGATGCTAAAAACCCTAAATCCAATTACTTAGAAAAGTAATAGTACAGCTTTATTCGATAAGCCACATGATTTGACGTATCATTCATGTCTGGAGCACAAACGGCGCAGGGGGGGTTGCGCGCCAATGTTTTAAACTTGTAAAAACATTGTTCAACACTTCTATATTGGTGTAATTAATTTCAGAGCAATTTTCCAGATGTGCTGTTGGACGTAATGAGGACACACTTGTACCGAGTCTCAGAGTAGAGCCTAAAAAGGCACTAGTGGCCTCTGTTTGTTTATACACACTCGCCACCAATATGGAGAGTTTGCCAGAAATACGACATTGTGATAAACACAGATGATTCCAAACCCAGCTGAGTGACCCACATTTCAAGCCAATGAATTTCACTCCATTACATGAGCCAGAATTTTGTTTTTATAATGAGAATCTCTCCGTTTCTCTGCGCTGCCTGATATCTCTAAGCTCCCGCTCACTGACACTGTAATTGTTTTGTTAAACTGCAACAGGAGACTGGAGCAAGTCTCCCTTGAAGAAAGCCGTGAAATTCAGTGTCTGCGACCAGGAGCTTTGATCAGCCGGCCGTGCTACCATGTCTTCAAAGCCTCCGACTTGCAAAACCGGTCTCTGCAGGAGAGTTTCTGCTATTACAAGCTCATCAGCATATTTAGCCAGGACTGAAACATATCTTCATTTGTGCCTATTTGGGATTCTGCCACCATAGATAGTGTTGGTGCTTCACTGCTTCTAATGTTTCCAGTCTTTGATGGGAAGCTCTTTGGTTCCCAGGAAACATTTGTAGCTAAAGTCTGTTTTGTAGTTCAGACCCTCGGGGAATGAAATCAGAGTTTATGCATGAAGTCATTCAGTTCAAATGGTATTGGCAAATTAATTTGAAGTCTCAGATTGTGTTGGTTGCTTTGTGAATGCAGTAATTCGTCATATAGGGGTATGCGGATTAAGCTCACTATTACTATATAGCTGAATATAGGTCAAGTCAAGTTAACTTTATTTATATAGAGCTTTTACAATGAAGATTGTTTCAAAGCAGCTTCACAGTGTTAAACAGGACAATATTGCAACAAAATTAGATTTGGCTCTACAGTCGTTCTGGAGAAAACAGTGATGTTATCAGCTTATTTCAATTTATAATATAGCTACAATGTTGGCAGATCAGTATTATAGTTTATACAATTAATTAAGACCTAATAAATTAATTTTATTTGGATATTTAGTTGTATAACTTAGATCAAAATTTAAGTGATCCTAAGTTATACAACTAAACAGATGCTGCCTGTCATTGACATACATAGGCATCACTTTCGTGAACCCATCACGGAATTTTTGCCGATTCCGTGAAACTACCACGGATTTTTGAGTTAAGGGTCCATGTTGATTTCACAGAAATCTGTGAGATTAGGTTGTAGAAACCAGACTCAGTGGAGGTGCCACTGACAGAGAGAAAAACAGAGAGATTAACATGAGCGCAGATTCATGATCAGTAGATCATAGATCAGTCAATTGATTGGAATAATATAAGTTTTAAAAAAATGTTCTGTGTGAATGTAAAGAGATGCGTTTTTAGCCTAGATTTAAACTGACAGAGTGTGTCTGCTTCCCGAACAGTGCTAGGAAGACTGTTCCAGAGTTTAGGTGCTAAATAGCAAAAGGATCGACAGCCTGCAGTTGATTTTGATATTCTAGGTATTATCAATTGGCCAGAACTGGGCTAATATGATCATACTTCCTGGTTCTAGTAAGAACTCGAGCTGCTGCGTTTTGCACCAGTTGGAATTTATTTATTAAGCGAGCAGGGCAACCACCCAGTAGAGCATTACAATAATCTAGCCTTGAGCTCATGAACGCATGTACTTACTGTTCAGGATTTTGCATTGATATGTGGTTTTATACATTTGCATAAAACAATTTAAACATCTATCTATCTTGACCATCACTTTGTTTGGAAAGCTGGATTTGGATACTAATCTCAGGAATTGCATAGCATGCAATCTGAGATGGATAAAGTTTGATATCGTTTTTTTAATTGAGACTCCTGGGGTTAGTGGTAATTACTGTATCTACTCAACGTGAAAAAAAGTAAACATCTTCTCATATATTCACTATTTTCAAATGAGACGACAGACAACACTGGTCAGGCATCTTCATTTGTGCACTGTTCCTGATGACTTTGACTGGAAACTTCTTTTAATTAATTAAAACCGTTGTGCACTGAAGTTTTAATTAGGGTGGCCAGTATTTGGAAGTGATATTAAATGTAGCTCCAGCCACTGGTTCATTATTGAAAATAATTGTCGCTTCCAGAGCGCTGCGACCAGAGCTGGCCAGCCTGCCGGCTTTTCTAAATGTGTAACTCACAGGACAAAAAGGGGTGTGTTAGGATAGTTAAAAACGGTCCCAGGTGCTTTGTCGGCAGAGTGGGACGAGCTCCACACCAGCACGGCATAAGATGGAGGTCGGCACACTGCCAATGCTCCTGTCATCCTCTCACCGTTCTGGGAATAAAATAATCCGTAAGCAAGTGACAGGGCCAATGCTGTTTTAACGAGCTTAGAGTAACCTTACAGAAGCAGGTTGATGGCTAGCATATAAAAGAAATGTGAGCAGCAAGGAGGAAAAGGTAATAATGGTTTGAATTAGTAGAGTCCGTCCTTCTTCCAGACTCTGTGCCAAAACTGATATAATTAGCCACCTCCTCACCCGTCTCCTCCCAGCGCCCACCTCCCTGCTTGCTTTTTCCTCTCTTTTCATTATAGTGTCACACTAAGGAGGCAATTAGTCGAGCCGCCAAAATGCTTTTAACCCCACAAGCTTTCTCAAAGCATTGGTCCCTAATATTAGATTAGGTTAATTGGTGTGCTATTAATTATTATTAATTAATGCTATTCGCTTTGTGGCCGGATTCTAACCCCCGAGCCATTATGTTCACTGTAAAAGGAATGTTTACGAATACAGATTTAGTAAGTCATGTATTTATGTCTCACTCGTAGGCATCGCCCCACTGACTTCTGGTAATGATGAGACATCGACGGCTGAAATTGCGGCATGTGTTTCAGGATGCGGGGTGGTGAATGGCGCCGACTTTACCATCCATTCCCAAGATGCATTTGTTTCCCTGCTCCCCTGTGGTGAGCCGGTTTGTTATATCTTCTGTAGAGCCAGAGCACTGTTAAGCACCTCACGTTCAATACACATGCATACAAATCTCACAGTTCTGAAACAATCTGTGCTTATCCCATAAGAATCCTATGAGGAATTGTAGCATGCGCCCAGAATGCGATTACACCTCAGATGGATTTCGGTAAAGAGCGACAACTGATCCACTTGATGATTCTGGCTGTGAAGTGGCAGCTGAAGATATTACACTAGACTAGATATGAAAAGGGCCTCTTAGTTGCTTACTTGATGTCCCTCTGTTTTAAATATCCCAAAGCATCACATATGCAAAATATGGGCATATCTGCGCCCAATTTGCATGTCTGCAATTTCAAATCACTGCAGTCGGCTTGTCAGATTTCAGTATGCAAGATTGCCCTGCAGTTTAATCAGACAACCAGCCATTTTATTTTACAAGATTGTACTGGTCAAAATTTTATGAGCCACAATTCACAAAAAAAAAGGAGTTATATACATTCAGATCAAAGACCAACTCTCTTAAACGAAACCGTATTAATTCAGAGTTGTACAGATTAATACGAGCCTCGGGTTTTCCTCAAAAAGTGGAACTGAATCTGTGGTCACAGCGCATTGCCTCTCCATTCATCATACCTAATGTTCACAATTCAACAAAAATGCCTGCAGTTTAAAATGATTAATTAGATTGTTAATCAACGACAATCAGTGAGAGCTTCATTTGGCGAATTGAACTATTCTTTCAAGCAATTAGTTTTTCACGCAATCATTGCACATCTTTCTTAAGGCATTATATTTTTTCCTATTTTTTTCTGTTCAAGCAAAAAAAAAAAAAAAAAAGATGTCTGATTTGTTATTGTGTGAGTCATAATTTAACTTTTTCATAGTTATTAAGGATCTTTACTTTTTTTGTTATGAGTTGTGATTTGTGATTCTGATTTTTATTCCATTCTTTTTTATTATGAAAAATTGAGATTATTCATTTATGCATGTTTGAGAGAAAATCACTTGACCTGAACATCAGACAGCTGCAGTCTTGATGGTGACTTAAAAATGACAGTAAGAGGGGTCAAAACCAGCAAGCAACATAATGACATATTTGACCCCATGTGTCCGTCACAGTGCAGATCAGTATAGATTTTATGACTTCCATGTCGCATACCATTTAGAAATCTACTTACAATAGACTAACTCTACAGTCTCCTTGACACTTTGGGGTTAAATATAATTGTAATGGGATTCTTTGAATATGTCACGTGCCTTTCTGCAGTTGATGCAACAACAATAGCCTTGCTGGTCCATCACTGCAATCATTCTGGGTATCCGTTCTGTTTTGCACAATCGTTCCTGATGTAATGTACTAGCCACTAGGCCTGTTATCGGAGGTGAGCTACAGGGTGACATATAGAGAAGAATGGAAGAGGTCTAAGCAACCATAAATCAGGAGGCTGTCTGGCACAGTTTAACACCCACTCTCCCCATCATCTCTAAGTCGGTATTGTGAAGACAAACGTGTCTGATCGAATCTACTTCAAGCTGACATGCTCAAGCCCTTTTAATTTCCTTTCTTTGATTGAAATACACAATCTCATCAAGATAGAAGGACCTTGAAAAGTGCTCATAAATGACAGCAATTACGGTAAAACGCTCTGTATCCAAAATGACTCGGCTGAACATCGATGTGTGGTCTGTGGCTGGTTGTGGGTTTTTTTTTCCTGATTTGTAATGGGTTTATAGTTAATGTCATACTGTACAAAGAAATTAAAGGCACTAAATTAAAAAAAAAAAAAAAAGTTTGAAAGATAATGCACATAGTTAACAGAATTGTATCTTGCACCTTTTAGGAGTAAAAAAGGTATACAAAGATGTTATTTTAAGACTACTGCCCTGTAGTGACAAGCTGTCATTGGGGTAGTAGCCTTTAAAGGACATCCTTGTACCTTTTTTACTCCTAAGAGGTGCATATTAGTACCTTAGAGTATAAATACGTACCGCAAGGTACTACTATGAAAGGGTACTGCCCCAATGACAAGCTGTTGTACTCCTAAAGGTACAATTTTGGCACTTTTTTTTTTCTCTCTCTGTGATCGCCAGGTAGCCAAGTGGACAATTTGATGCAATAAATGTACAGTGCTGCTCAGTCATGACATCAATTTGTAGGTCAACCTGGATGGATATTATGGATTTGCTTGTCATTTCTAATTTGGGTCTCAGCGCAGGAGACATTTTCCATTAAAAAAATATTTATGTTCTTCCGATTCAACATGAGTGTTTGCAGCTATGCAATGTATTTTGGAGTAACTCAATAATGTTGTACGCCTTTTCATGTTTAAGAAGTTGTATCTGCATGTAAAGGTCTGATCCACCGCATGAGGTGTTTTCTTCCTTTACTTCCAGTATATATTTTCTCATTGTTCTCGCTCTCTCTCTCTCTCTCTTAGTGACATTAGAAGTGTCACTAAACTGAAAAAGGCCTTGACAGGTTGATAACAATGCTTTCTTTCAAACTGCTGTGTGTCCAAAAAACTCGAATTGAAAGGAACAGAGCGAGGGGTTTTAAGATAAGGTGGGTTTTTTTAAACATCACTGGACAAAACTTGAATGGCAGAGGAAATGTTGTGCTGAATAAAAGAAAGCATTGGGACACTCCAAAACGACAGCAGGTGAAAAAATGGCAATCAAACTAGAGCATCATGGGGGTTTTAGTGTCAAACTTTTTCATTTGAGTGTGAGTTCAAAAAGTGGAGGAGACATCCATTGAAAAAGTTTAACCATAAATGAAAATTATTCCATGATTTACTCAACCTCAAGCCATCCTAGGTGTATATTACATTCTTCCTGTATCCTGGCTAGCTTGATATTTTACTTTATAACGTGTTAAATATGGATCTTTTTCTTACACAAACCCCTCGATTCCTTAGTCGCGTGGATTACTTTTATAATGATGGATACACTTTTTTGGGGCTTCAAATTTCGGGCTGCCATTACTCCCGCGTCTGAAAGTATGATATCATATTTATATTTCAATATTTCATTTATATATAATTTATTTAATTATTATATATATATATATATATATATATATATATATATATATATATATATATATATATATATATATATATATATATATATATATATATATATATATATATATATATATATATTCATTTAGACTTTAAACATTGGCCAGATGGTCTCCAGATGAGGTAATCTGAATCTAAAAACAGAATTAGTGCCGTACTTCAAAACCTTAACCCTTTTGAAAACTCTCTTTTCAAACCCCTTATGGGGCACATGATAAAGTATCTCCCAGTAATATAATAAAGAAGCAATTTCTTTGTATAAGTGATCTTTATCTTCTGAATTATTATCTAAAATGATGCCGTTTTCTCATTTGTTGACAGTGTTGGAATGGGCAAAGTGGCCATATTATTGATCAATGAGGCTGGCGGATTGTCTGTAGTATGTGGTTATTTTTTACTTTCATAGAGCAGTTTCGATTTATTTTCTATGCCAAAAAAAACATCCCTTTGTCCTTGAGCTGTTTGCTTTAGCGCTCAATTCTCTCTCTCGCTCCATCTCAACGCCCATCCGGCCACAGGAAGAGATTAATTAATGCCCAGATGACATTTCTGTCTGTTTGTTTGTGTTTTTTTTTACACTGTAATCTTAACCTGTCCAACGGGAATGCCCATTAGGCCTCTACTAGAGCTGTGGATTTGGCTCTTTGTGCTTCAGGATGAAAATGCTGTGCATGGAAAATATGAAGCTAACCAAGATGAGTTTCTGAAAATATGTGCCATGTGCTGCATTCAAAGCTCAGAATTAGAATTTTATATTAGGATAGATGTATATCCAATATGAGATGGATTCCAGGCTGTTTTCTCCAGGAGCAACGACATTTAGATTTAAATGAACATGGCTGCTTGTGTCCCCCTGTTTGACGTCCTCTTTTGCGATTCTTGTTGCGTCAGTCTTTATGTGCAACTGTTCAGTTACTGTAAACTTTTGTTATATGCAACCTTTTTTGTCTTACTAGAGAACTCAGAATGATCATGGTCTCTCTCTCTTTCTCTTTCTCTCCTCCCTTTTGCTTTCTCTCTTCAGCCAAATCAAACTCCAGCAGTGCATAACATTAAGAAACTTTCAATAGTTTCAGAAAGGTCTCTGACTATGCATTTTAAGTCCTGCGTATTGCTTGCGCCGAGAACTTAATACCGTCTTTGTTTGGAATAGAAAACAGTTTTACTTTATTCTGTATCCGTCTTCCACTGAAGATGTCGGATGCTTGACAGTCTGTGTTTAACTTGCAACGGATTTAAATAAGCTATGTAACACATAGCAATGACTATTTTGTCGTTCTCTGTGTGGTTTGTGTGACATTTATTAGATTGTTTGTTTATCCAAGCTATTGTTTGCATTGGTATTTTGGTTTAATTATTAGCAAGGACAGCCGCCAAGCAGATGGGCAATTGCTAGTCATCTGTTGCTGTGACATTTTTCCAACACAAGGCCCACCCCAGCTTGTCATAAACAAATATGAATCCTTCTCAATCATTTTCTTACATTTTTTTCACCCTGAGAATGTTTGAATGGTTTTTTTTAGGCTATACAGACAACAGACAAATAGGATTCAAACACAGTTTTGATTTCCAGGATTATGAATGAACTAAACAAACTTGTTTTTTTTGAAAGAGGATCTGCTGACTGACAGTGACTGAAGGAAATGGGCCATGTTGTTCACTCAGTTTGGCACACTTACACAAGGATAGTGTAAAAATGACGGATGACTTACATAAACTAAAATGATGAATAGACATTTTTGACTTATGATGCATTTATTTAAGCTAGTGTTGCCTTTTTCTATAAAACATTCCTAGAGCCTATAGTTCTTGAGTGAATCGAATGAGTGAATGATTCAGTGACTCACTCATAAAAACATTAAGTCATTTGTTTAATGAATCACTGTTTTGAGTTAAAGTGTTAGTTTACCCAAAAATTAAAATTCTTTCACTAATTACTCACTCTCATGTCATTCCAAATCTATAAGACAAATTAAGATATTTCTGCATAGTAAACATTTTTTGTTGGTTTAACTTAAAGTAAATAACCTGGTTGCCTTAAAATAAAGTAAAAGTTTATTGAAATTAAAAATGTGAGTTGATACAATGAAGGAAATTGCACTGTAAAAAAAAAATTGGTTGGTTTTTGTTGGTTTAACTTAAAAAAGTAAGTAACCTGGTTGCCTTAAAATTGTGAGTTTATTGAAATTAAAACTTTGAGTTGATTTTTATTATTCTAGGAAATTAGTATAATAAATAGAAACTCAAAATATTATTGTATCTGAACCACATAAAAAAATGATAAATCATGAAAATAGCACTATTTGGCATGTTTCACTGCATCATCAGAAATAACACACACACAATTACCCAATATGCTAACACAATCTTTTAATAATATTTTAATAAAGGTTATTGAATCTCAAAAAAAATTCATTGTATTAACTCAAAATTTTAATTTCAATGAACTCAAAATTTTAAGGCAACCAGGTAACTTTTTTCTAAATATTTTTTTTGCAGTGTGGTTAAATAAATGGGAACTCAAAATATTATTGTATTTGAACCACACAAACATTTTTATAAATCATGGAAATGGCAAAATTTGGCATGTTTCACTGCGTCATCACAAATAAAACACACACAGTTACCCAATATTCTTACAAAATCTTTTATTAATATTTGAATAAAGGTTGTCGATTCTCAAAAATGTTCTTTGTATTAACTCCAATTTTTAATTTCAATTAACTCAAAATTAAGGCAACCAGGCAACTTATTTTTTAAATATTTTTTTTTACAGTGTTAAGAAATCCGAGAGATCTCTGACCCCCTCCATAGACAGCAATTGAATTAAAACTTTCAAGGCCCAGAAAAGTAGTAAAGACATTTATTTACTACGTCAACCGCGTAGGAGACTGGCACAGATGAGAAGAGGTGGTTGAATAGTCATAAGTATTCTCATTATTTGTATGTATTTACTACCTTTCTGGGCCTTGAAAGTGTTGTCAATGGAAGGGTCAGAGAGCTCTCCGATTTAATTTGTGTTCCAAAGATGAACAAAGGTCTTATGGAAACGACCTGAGGGGAGTATTTAATGACAGATTTTTCATTTTTGGTTGAGCTAACCCATAAATCAGATGTTAAGGGTCTTTAAAGACTTTCCCTGGTTGGGTATAACTACTGAAAATAACAAACTGTTTTGATTAACAGAATTCAGGTTCAAGTCACATGGTATGAATCAAAATAACCACCACAAAGCGTGCAGGGATCCATTGTTCTCATTATAATGGGGCACATCTCTTGCTCATTCTATCTAAAACAGTTTTTCATGGCAAAGTGTACAATAATTATACAATATTTAAGCTTAGAGATAGACACGTTGAATTGTAAGTACTTCAGATTAGTACAGTTGGGATGATCATGCCTTTGAAATGCGGATGTGCTTGTTGTGCTGTCATTTGAAATTTAATTATAATGAGCTTGGGAGAGAAAAAAACAGTTTGATATTTTAGAGGCACAGACTTTGCAGTCCAAGGAGTCTGCTTCTGGCAAAATGATGGTCTGTGTATGTTTAATAAGCTGTCAATCGGCTCCTCTGAATGAACTAGTGGAATTTGATCCTCTCGCTCTTAAAAGACAAAGATAATAATTTGGCTGATTTATTGAAAGATAATATATTGATTGAAGGATTTTCCATGTTTACTCAGAGAAGCAATAGCATTTTTGCATCTATTATTGCCTCTACGGTGTCAACATTAAACTTGTATCCATCTTCAACTCACATGTATCATGAATGTTGATTAGTTTCTTCTCTCATGACAGCAGTCTAAAAGGCTCTTGTAGAATTTTAATAATCCTATTAGGCAGTGAAGACGTGGTTGTGACCCCTCTTTGAAAAGACAACCTCATCTAACCCCTCCATTCATCATCAGAATCAGAAAGAGCTTTATTGTATCATCTGTTTAGCTTCAATATGACTGGAATCTAAAGTGATTTGATGTAATTTAACTGACTTGTCACATTGACAAAGGGTGGAATAATAGTGGGCCACTGCTTAAATTCCTCTCGTCACAGGACCATGCAGCCGTGAACAGCAAAATGTAATTTATTACATACCTCAGAAAGACAATTAGGTATTCTAAATTTAAATTGTGCAAAATCAGATACGTCCATCGCTGTTTCTCTCTTTGTAAGCGATATACATGCAGGGAGCCGTTAAGATGTTTCATTAAAGCTGATGTTAACAGAATTAAGTATGCTAAGTTAACTTTTCCCCTAAAGTGTAGGCTCAGCAGTCTTTTCAAAACGTCAAGTCTAAAGCCGGTAATCACTGGACACCTGCATAAAGGGAAGTTATTCATCTGAATAAGAACCCTTGATAATCTTCACACTGATGCATCTGGATTTTTTTTGACAGATGTTTCGCTTGTGGCTCGACTCCGACCGTGCATTTGATTATCCCCATCCAAAGGAGAAGCTGTACCGCGCTTGACACCAGGTATCCCCTGTCCTCTCTCTCTCTCTTTCTTTCAGTTCTCTTTCCCCACACGATCTCCATTAATCTTTTTCAGCCTTCAAACCACTGTCTCCCTTTATGCATCACGTCCCCACATGCCAAGTCTCCGTTACATGGTGTTTTTCAGTCAACAGATTTGCTCCACCGCTCCTGTCCTTCATTACCTGAGGCCAGTGCCTAATATTTCATATGTCTTTGCATTACATTCCAGGGTTGGGTCCCTTGAAATGTGCATTAAACTTAAAGTCATAACTCTGTAATGTGCAGGCTCGTGATTAAGTGATAAGAGCTCTTACGGCCTGTGCCATTCCCTATGATGCATGTTATACCCTCAGCTCCCCTAAGATTATTCACTTACGGACAGATTTTTTGGCTGCACTGTTTTTTGTACGCTACAAAAAGTTTTGCACTTTAAACACACATATATTTAGAGAAGGCACAAAATGTTTAATAACTGAAAATAATTAAGGGTCACACTTGCATTACAATATTAGAACATTGAGGCCTAATGGTTAGAGATTCTTGAGCAAGACACCTAACCCCCAATAGCTCCCCAAAAATGGCTGCCTACTGCTCTGTGTGTGTGTGTGTGTGTGTGTGTGTGTGTGTGTGTGTGTGTGTGTGTGTGTGTGTGTGTGTGTGTGTGTGTGTGTGTGTGTGTGTGTGTGTGTGTGTGTGTGTGTGTGTGTGTGCCCTTGTTTATATTACATTGTGGGGACCAAATGTCCCCAAGGATAGTAAAACCTGAGATCACCTACATTGTTGAAACAGCCAGCGGTCCCCACTTTTCAAAAGGCTTATAAATCATACAGGATGAGTTTTTTTGAGAAAGTAAAAATGCAGAATGCTTCCTGTGATGGGTAGGGGCAGGGGCAGTGTAGGGGGACAGAAAATACGGTTTGTACAGTATAAAAACCATTACGCCTATGGAGAGTCCCAAAGAAAGTAACCCAGACGTGTGTGTGTGTGTGTGTGTGTGTGTGTGTGTGTGTGTGTGTGTGTGTGTGTGTGTGTGTGTGTGTGTGTACTACTCACTGCTCCTAATGTGTGTGCACTAACTTAGATGGGTTAAATGCAGGGGACAAATTCTGAGAATGGGTTACAATTGGCCTTCACATGCACTTTAAATGTTTTCACTTTTCACTTCACTTTAAAATAAAGATGTTAAGGTGTTGTAGGAGGTTATCAGGGTGTTTTTTAACATTTTATATTCCAGATGGCATTTCTAGGTTGCTACTACGCTGGGTGCTTACTTGTTAGGTTGTTGCTTATAAGCCTCTAAGCATTATTTACAGTGGGGATGGGCCAGACACTTTTACACACATAGTTATTCACTGGCAATATAGCTCTGAAATTTGTTATTTTTAACGCTGTGCTTGAGGGTGTTAAATGGACAGTTCATGCTAAAATTACAATTATTTCATGACTTACTCACCCTCATGTTGTTCCAAGCCTCTGGCTTTTCTTTTCTGTGGAACACAAGAGAAAATATTTTGAATGGTGGTGACCATTTGGCCATTTGTATGGAAACACACACACACACACACACACAGACACACACACACACATGTTGGTCTATGTGGTTTACAGGGACTTTCCATAGGCGTAATGGTTTTTATACTGTACAAACCGTATTTTCTATCCCCTTACACTGCCCCTGCCCCTAAACCTACCCATCACAGGAAACATTCTGCATTTTTACTTTCTCAAAAAAACATCATTTAGTATGTTTTTAAGGCCATTTGATTTAGGGACATTTGATATGTCCTCATAAACCAAATTTATATTGTAATACTAGTGTAATACCCATGTAGTTATACAAATTTGTGTCCTCATAAACCACATAAACAAGCTCACACACACACACACACACACACACACACACACACACACACACACACACACACACACACACACACACACACACACACACACACACACACACACACACACACACACACACACAAACACACAAAGAGAGAGAGAATCATGTCTGGTTTACTATCCTTGTGGGGACTCCATAGACACAATGGTTTTTATACTGTACAAACTGTACATTATATCCCCTTACACTAACCCTACCCCTAAACCTACTCATCACACAACACTTTTTGCATTTTTACATTTTCAAAAAAATAAAAAATAAAAATAACATTCTTCATTGTGAGGACCTCAAGTGCCCATGAGTCAGAGTCAGGTTGAAGTCACCACCAGGATAGAAAAACACACAAAAGAAATCCCTCAAAATATTGTTATGTTTACTTGCTGGTGTATCTGGATAGTCTGTTGTTTACTAGTAGCCAGAGATCAGTGCAATTTTGGTTTCTTCTGTGACATCTGACCTCCAAACTGACTGCAGATGTAGAGGTTCAATACATCCATTCTCAAATGAAATTATCAAATTAAATCTGTCACAAGTTAATTGCATCGTGAAACAAAAAATATCATGCTAAATTATTGTTAAATTAACTTAATTAATATTCATGAAGTTAGCTTTTGCATTTGCTGACGTCAAAGTCAAACTTGAAGGTCTGTGAACCCCTACCTGTCTCTACCTGTTTGTTTTTTTAAACCAAAGTGATATTTTTTTTTAAAGTAAATTATTTATTTGACTTTTTATGATTACTTTAATGCGATTTATAGTGTAAAAAAAAAGTAACACAATTAAAACGCAAAGGTATCAGCTGTCTCAGACGGCGGTACCCCCGCAAAAGATGAACCACCCACCCCCCACCCCGACCGGGGAGGGAAGTATACAAGTTCTCCTCGCGCTTACCGCGCATCAGTCCGCCGTGTTCAGCGCAGAGCGCGACACATCTCTACTGACAGAACACGCACACATCCACACATCTCAAAGGGCTTCGGATTAGGACTGAACGAAAGGCGTTTGACTTTTGGTCTAGTGGGAGTGAATGCTTACACGGCTCATCTTTCAGGCAGCTTTGATGACCACTGTGAATGACATTTCGCTTGGAGACAGAGATCCCCTAGGAAATGAACTGTCCTGTACTCTGTTGTATGTGATATGTGTTTCACGTGTTTGCGCACCACAGTGAGGTAGTTTGACTGACACGCGTTCCCAAGGACCGTTAAATGCCCGGCATCCGGCTTTGGGTGATCTATACGGTGGATGCGGCGGAAAGAAAGACCGTTCTGTGATCACCGGGAGAGGGGGCAATATGAAGTCTCTCAGAAAGTGGAATTCCGCCCCGACCATTTGGATTATTTACCCAGAGATGATTCTTTTTCCAGTTCTTTGGTTTTTATCTCAAACTCGGGCGGCCCCATCTATAACAGCCGAGCAGATGGATATGGGGGTGGTAGGTGCTCTTTCAAACCTGTCTTCCGACTAATAATTATCGTATAGGGAAAAGGCGTGAAAGAAAAAACCTGTGGCCCGTGGGTAGCCTATAGATAATTACACGTATTTGACACGTCTGTGAAATCGGAAATGTAGGCTATTGGCACTTACTCCCACACGTCTGAATGGGCACACATAATGGATTTACTTCATTAATATATTCACAGAAGTCAAGTTTCTCCCGCGCCGATTCAGCAGAACCAAATCGTGCGTGAGAGTCTTAACGAAATAGTTCAGGCACAAATGAAAATCCTGTCATCGTTAACTCACCATCATTTTTGTCCCAGACCTGTATGACTTTATCACACACAGAAGACTGACGCCCTCGGTCACCAGTCGCTTCCATTGCTTTTTTCGTTCCATACAACGAGATATATGGTGATTCTGAGACTGTCCTTTTATGTACCGCTGAAAAAGGTCACTGGTTTGGAATAATGCGAGGGAGAGTGAATGATGACAGAATGGGAGAACTATCCCTTTAAATATCGAGCCGCTCACTTGTGGGTTATTTTTACATTCGTTACCCTGGTATGTGTGGTCTAACCTACATAAACACTGCATATCTCATTCACACACGCATGCTCACCAATATTCATCAATAAGACCGACGAGAAGGGTCCTGCATGGTTGTATTTCTGCCAAACGTATTGTGTATGTTTGCGCAATACTAAGTGGAGAATGACAGTATGTTAAAACTTTGTCAGATGGCAGATTGTAGCGCATGTTAGACACTATTTTTTTGTGTGTTGGTCTGTTTTCGGAACCATAATCAACCTTTTTTTAGGCACTTCGGTGAAGTCAGAACTAATGTTGACCTGACATTTTACGCGCAGTGAGCTTTGGAGAGCGCGTGAACTGCGTGCACATCTGTTCGTTTGAAAGAGAAGTTGGCTAAGAAATATGTTCGTTTATTGTACGGGGTGTTGGGTGATCAGCTAATTTGGCCACTGCTTGAAGCACTTATTTGTTTTTTTGTTGTATCACTGGCAGTTCCTTTAAAAAATGTTAAATAGCAACAGTGATGTCAGACACTAACAAACGAAAAAAAGGTTGCTCACTCAGTTTTATAGTTGCAATCAGTTAATTGTCTCTTGAAACTTTTCATCCTTTTATCCATATGTTACTTTTATGAAACAGATGTGCTTACATATTTTGTTTTGCATGGATGCAAAAAAGAAAACTTTGTATAGCTACTATAGAAAAGCAAAACACGATGTAGTCCTGTCTGTGTATGATAGAATATTCTAGTGGAACAGTTTTCATTTTGTATGCATAAAGATTTGAGTTTATATTGGGGGGGGGGGGGGGGGGGGATAGGAAAAAAGACTATTCTGAAGAATGTGCAGTTCAGTTCGACTGACCTAATTTAGTCTTGTGCATTGACAAATCAATAGATATGCTTAATAAGTTATACTTTTTTTCTTAAACTCTTTTGTCTCAACAATCCCAGGTGTTCTGTATCCCTGCCTTTGAATGGGCATGAGGTTGTGATCTGACATTCATGTGTGTGTGTGTGTGTGTGTGTGTGTGTGTGAGCCTGTTTATGTGGTTTATGAGGACACAAATTTGTATAACTACATGGGTATTACACTGGTATTACACTATAAATGTGGTTTATGAGGACATATCAAATGTCCTCATAATTCAAATGGCCTTAAAAACATACTTAATGATGTTTTTTGGAGAAAGTAAAAATGCAGAATGTTTCCTGTGATGGGTAGGTTTAGGGGCAGGGGCAGTGTAGGGGGACAGAAAATACGGTTTGTACAGTATAAAAACCATTACGCCCATGGAGAGTCCCTGTAAACCACATAGACCAACATGTGTGTGTGTGTGTGTGTGTGTGTGTGTGTGTGTGTGTGTGTGTGTGTGTGTGTGTGTGTGTGTGTGTGTGTGTGTGTGTACATTACTGTACCAACAAATGCATGCAGATTTTATTTAACAAGAGTACACCAATACTCGCTTGTAAAGTTGTATATTTGATTTTCTTTTCAAAGAAATTGATTTTCCCAATCAATATCCTTTTATCTTTCATACCCAGTAACTTTGCAAGAAGCTATCTTGGCATGAACATAGTGTTCATAAAGATGCTGCTAAAAGTTTATTTAAATAAAGGGAAATTTGACCACAAGTGATCAATACACATGATCACATGTGGTCAGAAATCCATTTATTTAAATAGCCCAATAAGTGTCCAATAAGTTTTTCATTTAAACTTGCAAATAAATGGATGCGAGTTTGAAGGCTTTGGAAGAACTGTCTTTTTTAATGGACCTTTACAAATCTAATGCGATGCTACTGAGCAGTTGGTCCGCGCATATAATAAAGCTGTTGATGTCTGGCAGCAAGTGACAGGGCATGTCATCAAACCTCTGATCATTAAATGTGGCATATTGACACTGTGCAAATGATCTTTGATGGGTTACATCTCTTTGTGACAGCAGCTGGTTATAACATGACACTTACAGAAACAAACTTCTTCCAAATGACATCTCCCACCCCACCCTTTATTGCAGTATCCATATGACGAAACCGCAATCATAGCACTGTTGTTATTAATTTGGCACCCCAGACCACTCATGCTTGAATGAAGACTTAAGGAGTCATGTCCACCTCGCTGTGTGGCTCTGTCTTTGTGTGCTATCGGCACAGCAACACCTGACAGGCTCAAACAATGCTTTTAGAGATCTAAAAGCCATGGGTGACGGCACAGATGGCAGAGTATTGTTCTGTTAGAGTGTACGGGTGTTAAGTAAGGGCGTTGGGATGGAGCAGATGGGCATGTGGCATGATGATTGGTTTTTAAGACTGTTGCTCGGACTGTACAGAATGGGTCAATAATGACAGCAAACCACATGTGACACAGTGGACCTCTGTCAGCATCCACCCCCTTGAACAATGCATCTTAGAACAAAACCTCTTAGAACCTCTACATAATTATAAAAATGTCCAAGCCACATTTCATCATTTTGCTTGAAGAAAACGTAATCTACTATTAGAATTTTGCATACACTCTAAAAAATGCTAAGTTAAAAACAACCCAAGTTGGGTTGAAAATGGACAAACCCAGAAATTGGGTTGTTTGAACCCTAGTAAATGGGCCCCTTCAAACAACCCTATTTCTGGGTTTGTCCATTTTCAACCCAACTTGGGTTGTTTTTAACCCAGCATTTTTTAGAGTGTAGTAACACTGTTTAATTATTTTATATACGCACACTTAATCTGCCAGTTCTCATTACTGTATTAACCGTATTACAGGATACACATTTTCTTTTTTACTTACAGAGGTAAAACATTATCACTAAAGTAAGGTATTTTAAGAGTTCAAGAGTAAGAGTGTTTATACTTTCAAGAATCAAACATACATACATACATACATACATACATACATACATACATAATTAGGGATGCAACAATACAGTTAGTCCACGGTTCAATATACATACCTTGGTTTTTAACCACGGTTTTTCGGTTCGGTTCGGTTCGGTTCAGTTTTTTTGCTATTCTTTTCTTAGGCAACAGGAACAGAATAAGGTTGAGGAGAAAATGTTTTTATTGCAATACTCTTTCTTTATTTTACTTAAAATACTTGAAAACCCTTTCTTAAACTTAAAACTTTACCTAAAAAACCCTTGTACACATTCCCTGTGTACAGTGGCAGCTCAGAGATGTACAGTAGCATTTAAGTATGAAATTGAATGAATAAATGTAAGCTTAAATTAAAACTACATAGTCTTCAATATACAACATTTATTAAAAGCTACTGTATTATAGGTCTTTTTTTAAATTAAAATCATTTAAGAGGTGAACTGTCCCTTTGAGGACAGTGTGGTCACTAGGCTGTTGCTGTCAATTGAAGACCTGCTCACAGCTCATATTTAGTCGCACACGACTTTCACTTTAGACATAAGTTAAACGACTGTGTTTATATGTTAACCTTGTGTGTATTTGACAGTATTAGCGCAGTTAGACTGTCCAGTAATCACGTGTGTTTGACAGAAGTTTAATGTGCACGCTCAATGCAAAACAGTGCATGCATTGAACAGTCCGTGCCTTGCCGGTTAAACATTTCATTCGCGTGCATGCAATGTTTAACCGGCAAGGCTTTAAAACTCGGGTAAACACCCCTTAACTTTAGTGCATATGATTGGATATTTAGTCAGCCACCAATTGTGCAAGTTCTCCCACTTTAAAAGATGAGAGAGGCCTGTAATTTTCATCATAGGTACAATTCAACTATGAGAGAAATATGACAAAAAAAGGCCACTCCAGGAACTTGAAATGTGAAGCCACTCCTTCATTTGCCCGGGCGGTGTGTTTGGGATCATTGTCATGTTGAATGACCCAGCCAAGTTTCATATTCAATGCCCTTGCTGAAGAAAGGAGGTTTTTACACACAAAAAAATCTCACAATACATGGCTCCATTTATTCTTTCCTGACACGGATCAATCGTCCTGGTCCCTTTGCAGAAAAACACCCCCAAATCATGATGTTTCCACCCTCATGCTTAATAGTAGGTATGGTTCAACTCAGCATTCTTTCTCCTCCAAACACGACAAGTGTTTTTACAAAAAAATATATATTTTGGTTTCATCTGACCATATGATATTCTCCCAATCCTCTTCTGGATCATCCAAATGCTCTCTAGAAAATTTCAGACAGGCCCGGACATGTACTGGCTTAAATAGGGGGACATGTCTGGCACTGCAGGAGTCCCTGGCGACATAAGCTGTGTCTCATTTCAGAAGGCTGCGTCCTCTGCATTTAAAGGGTGCATACGTCATAAGGCCGTGTCATTTCAAAAAAGTGAGTAGGACACTCCAAATGCGACCTTCGAATGCGTCCTTCTTTCACAGGATTTCGGAGTGTGCTTGAGGTGTAGCCTTCGCGGCTGGAGATAACCCACAATTCTTTGCTTCGCCGTTAACAGCAGTTATATATAGCTGCACCAATGCCAGATATACATGCGAGCATAGGTGTGGTGTTTAAAATGTAAGTTCAAGCTTGTTTTTATTTTTAAGCTCTATTACCTCAAACAGGTTAACAGGATTATAACGCTTTAGTGCTTTTTAAACGTTTAGAACAGTACATTGCTGTCAAGACAAGAAACATTTCATAGTAATTTTCAAGTTAATTTTCAATTTTCAAAACCATTTTCATTCATATAAACTGGCGTGAGAGCGCAAGGAAACTGAATGTGTTGGCATAGCAACGTGAGACTACCTGCCTGTGTGTCCTACAAAGGACGTCTCGTTTAATTCTGATTGAGGACACTTCGTATACTGCATCCTACACAGGACTTGTCCTCCGGAGGACGCAGCCTTCGAAATTTAATGAAATGAGACAGCTATAGTGTGTTACTGATGGTAGCCTTTGTTACTTTGTTCCCAGCTCTCTGCAGGTCATTCACTAGGTCTCCCCGTGTGGTTCTGGGATCTTTGCTCACCGTTTACTTGTGATCATTTTGACCCCACGGGGTGAGATCTTGCGTAGAGCTCCAGATTGAGGGAGATTATATGTGGTCTTGTATGTCTAACATTTTATAATAATTGTTCCCACAGTTGATTTCTTTACAACAAGCTGCTTATCTATTGCAGATTTAGTCTTCCTAGCCTGGTGTAGGTCTACAATTTTGTTTCTGGTGTCCTTTGACAGCTCTTTGGTCTTGGCCATAGTGGAATTTGGAGTCTGACTGCTTGAATATGTGGACAGGTTTCTTTTATACTGATAACGAGTTCAAGCAGGTGCCATTAATACAGGTAACAAGTGGAGGACAGAGGAGCCTCTTAAAGAAGAAGTTACATGTCTGTGAGAGCCGGAAATATATAAAAAGTTACAATTCTATATTAGGAATATTCAACGAATATTCTAAATTCGAATATATATTCGAATAGTTTTTTAAAAACAAATTTTGAAGGTGAAAATATAAAAATATTCGAATTTAAAAATAAAAAAAAGCTGAAAAAAACACTGCGTGGTAGAGGCATGGCTCTCTGCTTTGCGAGTGAGCACATGAGGGTTCAGGGACAGGTCACAGGAGTCGCACTGTCACTGCTGAAAGTTGACGCGTCTTGCATGGAAGATAGCAGAAAGTGCAGAGCCCAACTCGACCGCAGCAGAGAAATAGATTTTAACCCTAATCTGGAAGTACTTTGGGTTTTGGTCGGTAGGAGGTAAAATTGTTGAGCCGCAAGATAAGGTTATATGCAAGCAATGTAAGATACAGTTAGCATACCATGCATCATTTGATTTAATGTTAAATAGAAACATTACTAAAGTGTAGGCTACTGTACTGAATGAAGAGATATTGCATGAATAAAGGATAAATGCACTGCTTCCACTGGTTTGATTATTTACCATTTGATGTCAAGGTAAAGTTTCATGTTTATCACAGCAGAGCTCGATCAGAGCGTTCAATGTGCTGTAAAACTTACATTAATAATAGTTGTTTCAAGTTGGGACAAGAGTCGCGAGTCTCGCGACCTTAGATTGCTTGCACAAAACTCTTGCTCAGCACTCAAAGTTTGTTCATCTAAACCGTTATGCGCAGAACGTGAGGGTGAGGGCAAGAGAGAGAGAGCAAGAGAGAGAGAGAGAGAGAGAGAGAGAGAGAGAGAGAGAGAGAGAGAGAGAGAGAGAGAGAGAGAGAGAGAGAGAGAGAGAGAGAGAGAGTTCTGCGGTCTTGGTAATTAGTTAATTTACTTGTTTTTGTGCAAATAATAAGTTGTCAAATATGTTTAAACTTAAATAGACAACCTATACAAGTAGTTTATGTCTCTTTGTATTAATTTGACCTGTTATTGGCGTAATGCGTGTCATTGACAAAATGCGCCCGCGATGTTCAAATAGTTTGAATATTCGTGTTTGTTTTAGAGGGATTTTTTGCCCTAAAATATAAATATGACCCTGTATAAATATATACCATGTTTAAATATATAAATATAATCTTTTAATCTTGGGTAACATGCTTAATTTTCCTGAAAAGGATGTTACAATACGGGGATTGATTGATTGATTGATTGATTGATTGATTGATTGATTGATTGATTGATTGATTGATTGATTGATTGATTGATTAAATGTCCACCTCTTTGTGAGAATCACCAAAATAGGTCAAATCAGTAAGATTCTATCATGACATTGTCCCTTCTTTTTTATACGTTTGTATAAGATGCTACAAATATGTTTTTCTTGACTTTGTATTCTGCATTACATGTTACATTCTGTTTTAAATCTTCTGATTCAAACCAAAGCCACTTGAAGGCAAGCACGTAACACCTGCTAATGCTATGGTATGCAGGGAAGGAGACCAGAGGCCTTTTTTTAATGGAGATCAATGGAAGAGGCTTCACTGCGCTGAATAAAAACTCCTTTTTGTAGGAAAACGGCTTATCATTTAATTAATCAAAAGCCCATTGCTAATCTTCAACATGTTTGCTCTTAAACGATAGTTTTGAATTGATCTATTTTTAAAGTTTACGCTGAATAAAAATGCTGTTTTATAAGAGAGTCACAGACAATTGCGCAACCGGTATAATCGGTTAATGGCATTTCTCATAAATTTCTATGCTATCCGCAAACAACGATCAACAGTCCCACAGGTTCACTGAAGGCTGTAATGTGATTGTTATCAAGGTACATGAGATTCAAGTTAGACGCTTTTTCCATTGGAAGAGCCACAAACCCTTAGCCTGACAAGCCAGACCCAGATCAAGATGTTTTGTCTGGAAACTCACCATAGACAGGGCTCAATCCGAGGGGCGGGATAAACGGTTGTCTTTCAAACTCCCTTTGCACGCAATAGGATAGAGCTACAACCAACCAGAGCAACGAAGGTGAAACAGAGCTCGTTGATAGATTAAACATTCGCCGTATCCGGTTGGCAAAACTCCGAACTCATCTTCCCTTTTTAAGAATGACTTCAGTGCCGTTCTTTGTCCTTTTCTCAGAGAAAAGCTTAACTCCAAGTATTCCATAGTCGCGGTCAGAGCTGATTCGAAAGACCGCCGTTCGCCAGTTTCTGTGTTTACTAGAAGCACGCAAATGCAACTCGGCCGTCGTCATTATGGCCCCGCCCACCAACTCTATACACGATGTGATTGGCCCGGCAAGAGTTAGGCGAATAAAGCTCAGAAGGGTATTGAGAGTTCCTAGACAACACTCGCAGGCAGATTAAATTTGCTGCCGCTAGGGTGCGTCTAGATTTCTAGGCTAACAAACCCTTGTATCTCACTCTAATAACTCAAACAATGACTCAGGTCAAACTACTGGTACTAAGAGCATACAAACTACTCTTTAATGAGAGCACCAGCTGTATCAACAGATGCACGTAGCAGCGCATGAGCTCCACTGCCTGCCAGTGCCACCCTCACCCGTGCTATACTCATTATAGTAAACACCATATTAGCTCACAAGCCCTGAGTGGCACGTCCTCAACCGAGCCAAAGAGAGTCAGCCACCTCTGCTGTCAACAGCTTGTCCATCATTAACAATGTCAATCTGACCAATGTGCTCACTTACTGGCTCTCACTTCTAATTACCCAGAAAGACATAAGTATGAGTGGGGAGGGCCAACGATTGACATCCAAAGCAAGGTGGCTGAGGGCCAACACAGGCCCACAGCAAGAGTAATCAAGAGAAAGGAATGAGTATAAGAGCACAGCCTTGGGGACTAAAAAAGGGAGACAGCATTTAGAGAACTGGTAAACATTACATCGATATCATTTCTCTTTGGCTAAGATAGATCTCTGGAATAATGTACTCTGGATTGATTTGCAGCTTCAGTAGATCAGGTGATTTTCTTGGAAAAAAAACTCTTATTAATTGTACCTGTCAGTCAGGCTCCTTTGTGCATTCCCTCACGCTGTTAAGACAGAGATATAACAATGCAATAGTATGTAGTAACTGTTCGGGGCCTGTGGTTTGGTGTCCTAGTTTTGGCTGTCGTTCTGGATTCTCATGACCTCGAGTCCATTGCCAGGCATCTGGAGTTTAGGATTTGGGACGAGGAGATTATTTCAGGAACGAGGTCTGTGAAGATGTGGCAGAGGTGTTGATGAGAATAGATTTGGCACATCGAGGCACGAGAGTACGATGTGTAGAATTAAGCACCTGCTAAAGATTTTTTAGTCATATTTTTGAATGTTGTGTAATTAGATTTCCTCACAACCTGGAAGTTATGGTGCACAATACAACAGGAAATATAGTTTGAAAGTCAGAGTAGCAACAACACTGATGTATCTTTATCCCAAGCTATCACACTATTTTTGATTGTGTCCAGCCCAGAGTAGAGGAAAAACACCAGAGAGGAATAGAAAAAGATGGAGGCTCATCACTCTCTTCTCACTCCTATATTGTAACCCATTCTAAATAATCCCTGGATGGTGTCCCTAGATATATAGAGTGTCAGATAGATGGACCTTTAAGGAGCCTCAGATGCTTTTTCTCATTGTCAACCAGCACAGCTCAGCTCCCTGAGACAAACACCTTGCAGGGCTTGTGCTTTATTCTGACCCTGTAGCCTGTCTGGATGCAGGGTCAGGCACATGGTTAGTGCTCTGTAATGAGATCCATCCCTGGTGGCTTACATGTGTAATCCAAATGGCTTTTGCGAAAGCTTGTATACATTGTCCCTAGGGTGCGTTCACACAGTGTTCAGTTTAGTTTGCTTGGTTCGTTTGGTCCAGACTAGAGGTCGACCAATTCATCGGATTTGCCGATTAATCGGCACCGATAGCTGATTGGTGGAACAATCGGTTATCGTCAAAAATCGATACCGATAGTTTTTCCGGTTGGCGTCCATTGCGAGAGCGGCTGAGAAGGATGTCATTACACACACAGTAGCCTACGAGAGCTCTGAGAAGGGTCTGCTGGTATTATATAGCGTGAGAGCGGCCTCTAGAGGCCAAATGAAAAACAATCACTGTTTACATTAACACTTGAGGTGAGGCTGCGCGCTTCACAGCACACGCTGCACAGAACGCGCTGACACATCTGACGCGTGTTTAAAACAGCGAAAGGGAAACGGTAAGAATACAGAACATTTCAGTACATGTTGCCAAATCATTATAAAGTATTTTTTTTGGTGACTAGATGCTTTAGCAGCGAAAGAACAGCAGTATGTATGTACTTTACTTGGTCGTCGAGTCTGAGAGGTTACTAACATTAGCAGTAACATTTACCTCAAGCAGTAAACTTACTAGGTGATGTAAGAAACAAAACAGTATGGTCATGAATCCGACAGAAATATAAACACATCAGAAATGCATTCGATTTCAATAAATATTTTGTTATTTTGATAAGAAAAATGTCAAGTGTTCTAAAAAGCAAACTGTTTGGATTTATATGAAATAACACTTAATATAATACAGTAATCCATTATAATACATTATATCCAATATTCCATTTGTAACATTAAGTAAGGTTAATAAATGCTGTAGAAGTATTATTCATTATTAGTTTTACTTGTTAACCTTTTTTTATGCACTACGAACTAACATGAATGATTAAGATACAATTGTATTCTCAACTATTATTACACGGTGTAAAATGTATATTGCATACCATTTATGTAAGCTAGCTAAATAAGCTAATAAATCCTTGTTAACAAATGGGACTTGCAGTCTGTTACCTGACATTCACTTACATATTTCTAGGTTATAGCTAAAGAAACATTTATTTGTAATATTTTAATGTTTTATTTCTTTTCTGTAGATTTTTTTCTGTTAGAACTTGTCATTTTAATATATTCATATTTACATATGCAATTTAGAATTGCATATGTAAATATGATTTTGTTATTATTATTATTACTATTATTATTATTATTATTATTATTATTTTAATCTAGTATCTTTTTAAAAACTATCGGTTGATTAATCGGTTATCGGCAAAGGTGGTCCAACCTTGCTATCGGTATCAGTAAAATCCACTATCGGTCGACCTCTAGTCCAGACCAAAAATTAAAAAATTAAAAAACCTAAAGGCATAGAGATTTCTGCCTGATATAACAAACTTATTGAAATTTGTATTTTGAAGTTTGCAAGCAACATGTTCAACATTTACACTGGCACAAAAAAATAGCTAGTCCTCTATGTATGATGTATTTTTGGCATTGACCCTCTGAAGTTGCCGGCCAGGGTAGTGATTATACTGAAAGCCTCTATGGATAAACCTTACGAAGCATAGTGCCCTGTAATAAGTTAAATGCATGAGGGAATGAAAAGAGCGGGACCCTATGCCAGCAGTAGCAAAAGATCAAACTGTGTGGCAAAAGAAGTAAGAAGGACATACTGTAGCTGCACGCAACACAATATTACGTGCTTTCTCTTGGATCACACCGACTGAAAAATTCAGAACTAATGCTCCAGTCCAAATCTCTCTAAAGAAAACCCCAAATCAACTCCATGTGCACTCTTGGTCTTATTTTAGCCAAGGGGTACCTCTATCCTCCCCAGGCAGGCTGAGATCAAGGGCATCTATGCTATGGTTGTCCAAACAACCAACTGGATCTTATAATTACGGTGGTTTTGTGTTGGGTTGGCGTGCTCCTTTGCAGCTCAAAGCGACCATAAAGCACCACCTAAAAACCCCAGCAACAACAGAGCTTGTCTTAAATTGCTTGCAGGATTGTTTAAACAGTTGCTCTGAAGTTTGTAAGAGAGTTGCTTTTCTTTACCTAGCTCAACAGCCATCCCCAGCATAAACTCGTCGGCAGAAGTCCAAATGATTTCAAAAGGCACCATGTAGATTTTGGTGACAACCCCATTATGGTCTCTTCTAAGTCTGTTCATTTTCCAGGTCTTCAGTGGCACACAGCAGGTGCTCCTGTGGTTTGTCTCTCATTTGCATTTTTTTCAGTTCCTAACGAGATGACAGAGCGAGCTCAGAGTAGGGTGGAACAAAGGCCTTCTCGGGTGCAAAGAAATCATTTTGTGAGAGCAAAGGCTTTTGATGTGCGAAAAAAAAAATTCAAGATACTGTAAAGTTTGAATGACACGGCTCCTTCGCTGTCTTGTCCCTGTGAAAATGGCAGAGAGAAAGAAAGGTATTTTTGAGCCAGTAGCAAGGCTTTTCTGGTTAGATATACGTGGACATAAAACTTGAAGGTTTAGAGAGATTCAAGATGCATGACCTCGCCATGGTCAAATAGATAAGAGAGGTAGTATAATAAGGTATTCTCTCATTTCACCAAAAATGTGAGATTTGCCACAGCATTTGAATTTTCACAGTTAAAAGAATGAAATATATATGGACTGTGCATAACAAGAACTTAGAGGGAAAGCACAAGGGTTTGTGAAAGGGACGCTCTCTCGTGCAACCAAAAGTTGAGAAGTTTCGCTGAAACACACTATAGGCTATATAAGTTATATTTTTAGGGCTTTTGTCTTCCTTTTGACAAGACAATTGATGGAGAGACAGGAAGTGATAGAGAATGGGATGAGGAAAGGAGCACGGCCAGAACTCAAACTTGTTTTTTTTATTAAAGGACAACTCAGGTGAAAAATGAACCTAGGGGTAATTAACACATGCTTACCGAGTTGATCGTTCTCTGGGATGCGTTTTCATGAAAATTTAAAGAGTTTTATCTCTAAAAATATATTATCTTATAACGCGAGTGTATGGGGCATAGAATAAGTCAAATTAAATTGCTAGATAATACCACTAACAAGGCTCAAAATAGCATTAACACGGTAGCATATGAGGGTCCCTACATGCAAACCGAAGCATTAAGAACTTTGTAAGTGTACAAATTATAAGTGTAAGTGTTTAATAATACACTGTAAGAAAAAAAGGCAAATTTTGAACTTTTGCAGTACAATCGACTTGGATGTTTAAGTTATTTCAACTTAAATTATGTTAAACTGACTTTAAAAAATGAGTTACATCTTGTATAACTAATAAAAACAAGTTTAACATTTCTTAACTTATATTGATGAGTTAAAACAATGTAAAAAAAGTGTGTAGTCATAACTTATTGAACATATATTTTTTTACAGTGTAAGACAGTGACAGTTTTACAGTGCATTACGCGTTTACAGACAGGAGCCATCTTGGAAAACAGTCTCAACTATTCGAGCCACGAACGCTGTGCTAAGTGAGCTGATCGATAGGAATGAAGTTTGTGAAATCTAAGTACATAGAAATGCATGAATTATATATGTGTATTAAATATATGGTTGACTAGCTACGAGGGAAGAAGGTGTCCCATATGAGATTCCAAGTCACAGCGTTCGTGGCTCGACTGGTCGAGACTGTTTTCCAAGATGTCTTCTGTCTGTAAACACATAATGTACTGTCTCTATAAAGTATCTTCTTATTAAACTGTTTGTACACTTACAAAGTTCTCAATGATCCGGTTTGCATGTAGAGACTTTTCACCGGAGTTGTCCTTTAAGTTACCTAGATACATTTACACAGCATTTATTTTATATTAGTACAGTCTTTTTATGTCTGTGCCGGGTAATGTAGTAAAGAGGGAGGCTTGATCCATCATCATGTGCCCTTGAGCAAGGCTCAAGGAGGAATTAATGAATGTACTGTACAGTCTTTTTAGGATAAAAGCTAAGAAACCACTTTACTACTCAACCTTCATTACTCAACAAACACAGCTGTAAGTTGAATGCATGTTTGTTATATAAAAATGATCACCTTCAAATGTCATTTATTTCCTCTCTTTAGTTGAATTTTCTGGGATCAAGTGAGTACAATTTAATGAAAGCATGGCCGTCATAGTTGCAGAGAACCATTTGACCTGCCATTTTGATGTAAATCTAACATCTAATATTTTTGAGTGCAGAGTGAAAGATTAAATTGCTATAGAGCACAACATTACTGCCCACTTTTTAAGTGACATTGGTTCCAGAATGTTTTTTGTCAGATTTATTTCTATAAACAATTAAAAAAAGAGACTTTCAACAAAAAGTTATAAACCATGAACTGAACAAATCCATTCCCAGATGAATCACAGCAGTACAGAAAGAAGTATTTGAAGTTTATTGTAAAACATTTAGAAGTAGTTAAAGTGTAGGCAGACTGATTTGCAGTTCAAACAATTGTGAAAAAATAAATTTCCTCCTACAGCAGCATACAGTATTGTGACCAAGCCTGCAGCAGCCCTCTCAGAAACTGAAGCTTTTGGGCCTCGATCGCCCCCCGGTGACCGGTCCCAGTATAGCCGCTCCTCCGTCGACGCGAGGCAAACTAAACAATCAAATTGCACTTCAAATATTTTTCCCCCATAGTTAGTTTATGTCATTGTAGGCAATTATTATCAGGATGATTTCATTTCAAGTGTTTGTTTTTAAAATAAGTTTAGCTTTAGTTAGTTATTTTATGCTATAAAAATGGGGGGGGGGCGTCATGATTGACAGCTGAGATCGACATCTTCTCTGAGTGAAGCTGTCACTGATCTGAATTTTTTTCGGAATTTTTGGGAGCAGATTGGAGCTTTAGCTTTAATTTTTACATTTCCAAAACTGTTTATTTCACACCCACATAATTAATTGTTCTGCATCTGTGAGAGTGTGGGCGGGCTTTTGGTGGGTTGGGTTCTTTTCAAAATAGATGATTTTCGGTTAGTTAAGATCACAAAGTAGCCTCTCTATGTTGGAGATAGCAGTATTATTTTACCAGTCATAGGAATACACACACATATTTAAACATCAGGTTGAGGGTGTCTATATTCCCTCTTGTAAATAGTGCATTTATGATTTCTATGGCACAATAACTCCAGGAGAAGTGTTAACTATATTTAAACCTTTTTGGCCATTGGTTGACCTTTCCACAGCATTTGAAATGGGGAACTGGGAACCGCTGTAGGGGTTTCTACAGAAACTTTATTGTATCTTAATTTAATGATGAGTCACTGATGAGTGCAGATGAGTCAAGACTGCATGCTGGCATCTTTGCTATTAAGACCGTGTATTGCATAACTTGCCCCAAGGATCCTGAAGACAGTAGTGGACAGTAGTGAACTTTAGGTTGGATGAGAACATCTTCAACATCATGGCATTTCAAGCGATTTTCAGGTTAACAATCACTACAAAGAAAAGCTGAAAACATATATAGAATATGCATACGTTCAAGATAAGGATGATGCCCACATCATCTAGCAGCAGCTTTGCTATGATGGTATACAACAGATGGTGGAGCTAGACAAAAAAGAAAGGATTCAGGAGGCACGCATTCATGTCTGTCCCAACTTGCAAAGTCACTTATATTATTTGTCATCAAATTTGCATGTCTCAAAAGGAATTCTGTAATCCCTACAGAGCCCAACAATGAGGTAGAATCAGTATTGGATATGATTCAGTTCCGTTCGTAGGCCAAGGAAGCAAATTATCACATTTTTCTGTTTGTTTGTTTATCATGAGCCTCTTGTGGCTGTTAAACCTTTTTTGACTACTTGTTTGTCATGTTAATGTCTTGCAGTTGCTAAATGAGGGCCTTTGGGCAATTCTTCAGAATTTTTTTCTCATTTGGATTGCTGTGATGAGTAGTTGGGTCAATGGGTCTGTCGGGAGGGGAAAATAGCAGTTTTAAGTGTGCTTTTATGATAATTTCTGTTCTTAGCATCTCAGCAAGATGAAATACAGAGCACACAAAGCGTCAAATAAAAATTACAGTTCACAGCAGCCATGCTAAGGTGAACATATTACTTCTTCACAGTGTTGGAGAGTAACTAAGGCAAGTGTTGGTTACTGTGCTTTTTTTCTGTTCTTTGAAAATTAGGGCAGAAACAACCACAAAGTTTTCCCTCCATTTTCTTTCATTATATTTCAAGAATAGTCCTGTTGCTTTGTGTCAAACTTCCCTCTTCTGAAGTACAAGCTCATCGCATTTAAGTTTTGACTTAAGTTTTTTGTTCATGTCCAATTTTTGAACCAGGAAACTAGTATTTGCGATACTTCTGATAGCACGTGAAGGCAGCATAAGTCACCAATGTTTTCACCTCATTTTACCTTTAATAAACATATATAATATCTGCTAGTTAGTTCAGAATATAAACTGCTTCAAAGATAACAAATTAATGAAATGGAAAAGAATTAAGGAATGAAGGATTTATTATTTGGATCCCAATTAGCTTCCAAAGAGGGTTTGCTAATCGTCCTGGGGTCCACAAAGCAATACAAAATGAAAGTAAATAGTTAGTCAAATAAAATCACCATATGAATTATACATCTTAACAGTAGCAGCACATCCAACATACATCTACATATATGTAAGCATATTACATATACCATGTCTTCTAAACTCATATGTACTTTTACTCATTCTTATGTTTATGGGAACCATATTCCAAGCAACATAACCGTAATAAAGCACAGTCTTTTGCATCAGATTTGTTTGTGAACAAGCTAAAACAAGTTTTATAATCATGTCTAAAACCCACAAGCCTTTCAAAGAAGTAGCAGAGTGTGTGATATTTGATCACCTTATAAAAATACCACCAGTCGGAAATGTAATTTGCTATTATTATTGTCTATGCATATCCATACACTCTCAGAAAAAAAGGTACAATTTTGTACCAATGAAGGTACAAACCCTTGTCCCTGGGGTGGTACCTTTTAAGGGTACAAAATTGTACCTTAATATGATGGAACAAATTTGTACCATTCCAGTTTGTACCTTAAAGGGGATAATTTGTACCATGGGCAACCAAAATTGTTTTTTAAAACACCCTGGTACAATATTGTACCTTCATCAAAGGTACAAATCTGGTCCTTTAAGGTACCACCCCAGGGACAAAATAAAAGTGGACCTAAACAAATTTACTTGTGGAACACCATAGTAAGTATTTTTTGGCCTCAGAAAAGGATCCGCTATAAAATACACTCTGTTTTCTATTAGACAGATACCATCCGATCTGGTCAAGAGCTGTGAGTGAAAAACCATAACATTTCAGTTTGGCAACAAGAATATCATGGTCGATGAAATCTAAAAGATCAGCACCCACCAATTTCCTATCATCTGTCATGTGTATAAGAGCAGTACTGCTGAGTGTCCTGGTCGATAAGCGTGTTGTGCATTAGCAAGCAATCCATTTATACTAAAATAATGAAATATTTGCTTAAAAGTAATCTTCTCCAAAAGCTTGTTCAATATAGGAAGTATACTAATTGCCCTACAGTTAAAACCTGAAAAGTATCGTGGTATCATTTTAAATTTATTCCAAAGATTTGGATACACACCACTTAGCAAACATCTATTAAAAATATGACAGATTGAATGAGAAACTACATACTTTCAGTACCAAAGCACCTTTAAGGCAAGTAATTTCACCCGGCAGCCATCTTTAAAAAGCAATTTCAGTCATGCAAGTATAGCTCCTATCTCTTTGAATGGGGAAATGTTAAATTCTCCAAAGCTCACCGAGCTTATGATTAAATTTCACATATGAAATCACATATGAAATCTGACAACTCTCTCATAATTTTTGTTTCTAAATGCTTGACTAATATATATATATATATATATATATATATATATATATATATATATATATATATATATATATATATATATATATATATATATATATATATATATATATATACACATATATAGGCTGGACCAATCAGCATCCAGTTCAGTACCAGAGCTTCTTAAGGCAGCTGCAGTGATGCGGTGACTTTACCAATTGGTGGTTGGCTATTTTATTTTGAAAGTGGGGAAAAGTGGCCACATTTAAAATGCTGGTCTTGATGCCCAGTTCCGATTTTTTGACTATTCTATTTTATTTATTTTTTTGGACAACCTGCTTACATCTTCTTTTAAAAGTGACCCACATCTGATATCTTAATTTACACTACATTAAGCGAAACAAAGAAAAAATAACATTATGATATCAAGAAATCACCCCCCTCATTAAAACCAAATGTCTTTATCAGTAATTGTATATGAAGAGCTGGGAAATGTTTGTGTGCATTTTATTAGTAATTTCATTGGAACGAATAGAGCGTCTCCATATCCGCATCTGGGCACGAACCGCCGATAACAATGCTGATAACAGCGACAACAGACATTCAGGATTATTGCAAAAGCAATACATTTCTGCTCCAGATTGCCTCTTAATAAACGCAAACAAACTAAATAAATACTTTGCTAGTCAAAAAGAGATGTTTAATTTGTTATATATATATATACATTACTTAATTATATATATATATATATATATATATATATATATATATATATATATATATATATATATATATATATATATATATATATTACTTATATAAACTTAATTTTTTTTGCAATGACAGACGGCTCACATTGACAGGAATATCCGATCTGTCTGCTTTCCCGACAGGCACAAATGCATGTATCCAGTTCATATCAGATTTATTTCCACATATGAATAAGGCCTGAAACCGATCTGAGAATATTGGAATCCATGTGCTTTCTTTACTACTTACAAGTTGGGTCATATCCGATCTGTGCCACATGGGAGGAAAAAATCTGAATTGGGTCACCATTCAGTGTAAATGCGGCCTTATTCCGCCATATATTCTCCCATTTATAATATTACAAGTGCACAATCTTTTATATCTAAAGTCTTTGGTAAGAACTGATGACTTTTGAGAAGTTAGTGGAAGTTATATGAACATTACTCATGCTATAGAAGACTATTGAGTAAATAGCAAATTATAAGAGAGAGTCTGTTGTTGTATTGATACTTTGCAAAGGCAATATCAAAGCATGGCTGAAGCTGCATGTAGTCGATGCTTCAGCAGACAATATCTATTTTCTCAGACAATATCTATTTTATTTTCGTTTAGAAGGTCAGAAATCTTCTGCAAGCGATCCTTGCACTGTGCTCAGTGACAGTTTTATTGCTCCTTGTGCCCATTCGGTTTCCACAGATAAGTATAAAACAAAGCCTTTAGTTTTGTTGATAGTTATCTGTGTAAATATTGGAAGGTTACTCAATGCCACAACAGTACATGAGATGTAAACTGAATCTAAAGACAGAGGAGACTACAACACATGAGCTGTAGAAGGTTTTTAATTAGATACATATGTTTTATTTTCAGCAGTGTTCTGTGAGGTCAAAATCCCCCCTTTGTAGCGCATTCAACAAATTAGAATTACTATTTCATTTTTAATAAATGTCAGCTCATGTTTTTAAATGTTATAAATGTTTACATTTTGTTGAAATGCCAATCACAGCAGGGTAATTGTGACAACTTACCACATATAGCATTGACAATGTCACGCTCAGGTTGTGCACACACAAAGATGAGAGTCTTTGATAATCTACTCAGGGTAATTCCAACCTAGAGGCCAACAAAGTCCATGTCATCACGTGTGTGTGTGTGTGTGTGTGTGTGTGTGTGTGTGTGTGTGTGTGTGTGTGTGTGTGTGTGTGTGTGTGTGTGTGTGTGTGTGTGTGTGTGTGTGTGTGTGTGGGGCCTGGTAATCCCTACGTTATGGGGACAAAATGTCCCCACAAAGATGGCAATATCCGAAATCCTTGTCCTTGTGGGGAAATTTTTAGGTCCCCATGAGGAAAACATCTTATAAATCACACAGAAGGAGTTTTTTTGAGAAAGTAAAAATGCAGAATGTTTCCTGTGATGGGTAGGTTTAGGGGCAGGGGCAGGGCCAGTGTAAGGGGATAGGATGTACAGTTTGTACAGTATGAAATCCATTACGCCTATGGAATGTCCCCATAAAACATGGAAACACGACGTGTGTGTGTGTGTGTGTGTGTGTGTGTGTGTGTGTGTGTGTGTGTGTGTGTGTGTGTGTGTGTGTGTGTGTGTGTGTGACAGACGACATGTTCCAAAGGTCAATGTGCATTTTCCGAAATTTCTGTTTCTTGGCCAGTAATGCAATGTTCATTTCAGCTTTTCTTTTATAGCTAAAACTTTACAATATCTATGAAACAATTTTCTGCCTCAAGAGTAAAACAATAATATGGCAATTATGACTTTCCTATGATTTCTTATAATTGTGACATTTTCTCATTGTTGTAGCTTTATATCTCACATGGCACATCTTTATTATTTCACAATTGTGATTTTATATCTCAATATTGTTACAATTTCTCACAATTGTTACATGATTTCTCTAAACTATGATGTATCTTACAACTGCAACTATATTTCCCCAAACTGCAACTTTATTTCTTAAATGTAACTTAATAGAACAAGACTTTGTTTTACCTGCAGGAAAATTCTTTCATTGGTATGTACAGAAATTGACTTTCAAAAATAACTTACCCTAAGAAATGTTCACTGAAGTAAGAAGTGTATAAGGGAACCTACTAGTTACTAGGCCCTGAAAACAATCAAATATAATTTTGCCCTTTCTCATGTTTTTTAGATGTTGATGTATTTGTTGACATTTAAACACCGTGATGTCTTGAATTGTAAAGTCGCAGACTCTTGTTTCAGTTTTCAATTTTTCATTACCCAACAGAACCTTTGGGGGCTCTTGGTAATTTCATAAACGGAATTTACTATAGAGTTGACCTTCTCTGGTCGGGACTTATTTGGTTGACAAAAGCGACATTAGAGAACACGTTCATTTTCAGGGTGGCCTTCTCATTAATCACCTGTGTGCTTCTGTTCTGCACATTTATCTGCTTCAGAGTGAGCATCTGTGTTTCTGCTTTGTTGAAGTGCCCTGCAGCGAGCCCCAATGCTTACGTCACAGGACTTATGAGTCTGGCCCCAGAAAAGATAGGAATTATGAGCTAATTAGCAGTTGTTAGTAGCTCAGGGCCCTGGGATGATTTGGAACATGAGGGTGGACAGGACTTCATCGTTTGTTGTAGCCTCTCTAATGATATAACAGACCTTCCCTGATAGCACTGGCTCATCGACAGAAAACTCGCCCCTCCTGCTGCATGATATACAGAAGAAAAAGACATCTTATTTCATCTGGTTCAAAGCATAACCCATTCTGACAAGGACACAAAAGCTATTTTTTACACCTTCCTAACTGAGTCGCTTTACTCAACGGTGTGTTTGTTTGTATTGGGATAAACTGAGATATTATTGCAAAGCAGAAATGCAATTAATTGTCTACTTTTTAGATCGTCTCTCGATTCCCCCAAGACTGATTTAGCAGTGCAAATGTTTTCATACAGTTCTCCAAAAATGTATCTCTGTGTGTTATTCAAATAAGTAAACGCTTCCTTGGTTGATGGAGAGTAAACAAGTAACAAAACATGATATCTTATTACATTGTGCATTCAGTATTTATCAAATGGGTGACATTTGTCAGTCTAATGCAGAACTCGGCATGCAAACGGAAAGTTAAAGTTGTCTGCAACTTTTCATATCTTCCTAGGCAGTTGCTCATGTCTATGAATACACATATTCTCCTGTCAACGCTCAGTCCCAGTTGCCACCATTCTTCAGGTCTGTCTCAGACAGAGCGCTTCCAGGCTCTGTGTGTGTGTGCGAGCTAATCTCCATCACAATGATGTGTCTGACCGCGACAGCTGTTCTAGAAGTGCATTGGTGTTCCACCACAGATAGAACTCTTCAAAAGGCTTTTTTGTTAAGGGAAAAGTCAAAATTTTGGACACATCCTTTATTATTACCACAAAAGTTGCTAAATGCCCATCTAATATTATATAAAACGATAGCATTAAGCTTTGTATCATTAGAAATCATGTAGTATTGAACTATATTGTAGTATCGTGCTTCCCTCCCTCATGCTTCCCTGAGATGAGAGATTTCTATATTTTGTGTTTGGAAAAAACCTCAGATGACACAAAAATCGTCATTTAGCATAATTGGAGGCTTTTTTGGCCAGAGGCTAGAGACTACAGCCAGTAGAAGGAGCTAGTTCTGCATGTTTTCAACCCATCCATACACTGTCAGGAAAAAAAGGTATATTGCTATCACTGGGGCGGTAACAAAACCGAAAACCTAAGGTACAAAACCGAAAAGGTACCTTTTAAGGTATTAATATGTACCATTTAGGGGTGAGTAAGGTACAATGATGTACCTTTTTAATTTGTACCTTAGGGTACCGCTCCAGTGACAGCACTGTAACTTTTTGGGAGTGTAGGGGGATATAAAATGCGCACGGCTGCTCAAGAATTCATAACGGAGTTATGAACAATAGCCAGGTTTCCATCTAAGGATTTTTTGCAACAAAAGATTTAGTGCGTCAAAATGTTTACTGATAGGCTATAGCTGGAGATACAATCTTTTTCTATTTAACTTTAGCACAAAAATTCTATGTTGATACTTCAAATGTTGAGAATATGGGATTTAACCCAACTAAATGTGCATGGTGTCACATGACATAATTAGCTTACCGGCATGTGTGTTCCTGGTTGCTCTTGTTAAATCACAATTTCTTGGCTTTAAATCTGCTTTATTCATAAACTGTATATTAAATTATTGTATTACTATAAGAATAAGATGCGTTATCTCTTAAACATCATCCATCCATATTTTTTTCTTCTTAATTACGCATCTTAATTTGATGGTCCTTTTATTTTATAGCAAGTTCAAATGTATTTGTTTTGGTCTGAAGATGAAAGTCAAATTGCGTTCTGTACACCAAAAGAAAATTTTAACCTTAAATGTGAAGTTGTATTAAGTGATAACTTGGATATTTGAGTTATCTTAAATTAAATCTGGGAGAGTTAATCAGATGCTAATAAGTTGTGATAGCTAACTGCAACATAAACAGAAGCTGGCTACTTGACAAATGAAAATCACAAACATGACAAAGTAACTTTATAATTTATGAATATGTTATATCATTTTATTTCAAACTAATTAGGAAAATAAAGTAGGTTGAATACTAAAAGCTCTCAATTTATTTTTTAGATTTGTTTAGACAGCATAGATCATTTAACAAAAGTTCAAAATAAATCGTCAGCGATTTGATGTTTTTGATCGATTTGATGTTACTGAACAGAATTAATTACTTTTTATGGTTTGAATGATCCGGTATAGATGGTTTCTATATGACCAAACGGGTCTTTTTTATGGACCCTAACATTTTGCATGTAGGACAAATGAGCTGCCCATGTGTCCAAACCCATGGGCTTCATCACATAAATGTAGTTACATGAAGTCCTGTTAAACAGCTGTCCCACTGCACCGTGATCTTCTGAATTCCTAATATATCCTAATTTAGTATCATTTGTGAAAGTAGCTAAGCAGTAAACTTGTGAGTTTCAATTGTCTTATTACTCTGCATTTTACAATATTTTGGGATTGAATTGAAGGATTTGGGATACAATATAATTTGCGATATACACAAAATGATGTATGGAAACAACTCAAGGGCAGATTTATTTAGCAATACAACAAAACTTTTTTTTAGGAATGGCATCATTACACACCATTTTATAAATAAAAAAAGGCCAATTGGATGGAATTTCACAATCGTTTTTTAGACATATTCAATTTTTTGATAACAAAACAGTGCAAAAATTCATAGAAATTTGGGTGCATTATCCTGCTGAAAGTGGCCAACACCATTGTCATGAAGGGGTATACCTGGTAAGCAATGGCCCACCGGCTTGTCGTTGTTCCACTTCCCCAAGTAAATGGTGCACACATGTTAAAGAAAACAGCACTCATCAGATCAGGCAACCTTCTTCCACTGCCTCAAGGTCCAGTTCCAAAGCTTGCATGCCAATTGAAGGGCTTTCGACGGTGGACAGAGGTCATCATTCGTCCCTGATTGGTCTGTGGCTATGCAGCCCAATACGCAGCAGAGTACGATGCGACACATTCCTGTTGTGAATATTTCCTCCCATAACCATCATTCAAAATTTTTGTAACTTGTGCCACTGTAGGCTAACCTGGTCTTACCAGACTCTCGTACATTTCATTTGTACAGAGAGTCTGGACACTCTCCATTGACAAGTGTTTACTTTCGCAAAGGCAGGTTCTCTGTTGAAGTTTAAAAACTATTGGATCTGCCCTGAGCCACTCTGGATCTGCCATAACCAGTCGTTTGGTTTCGATGTATGTCATGCGTCCTTCGCCTGTTTCACACATGGAAATCTGTTAAAATAAATGTGCAGGCCGCCTCAGCTGTGTTAAAACCTAAAACTCGTGACTTCGGATTGTAATTTATTCTTGGTTGACGGGAGAGTTTTGTGAACACGCTGTTCACGTGGTCCGTAACATGATTGTATGCTGTAAATAAAATGTCATTGGTATGATAATAAATGGGGCTATAAATAAGGAACCAATTCAAATGTTTACAGGCTTTTATTTTAATTTGTTTGAGTGGTGATGAAATATATTACTCTTGTAAATACTTGGCAGCATTTTAAAGAAATACAAATCTAGAGATGCATCCAAATAACAGCAAAGTGCAGCCGTATGGTGTTTGCAGTGGTCAAAAAGGATATAAACAGTGAATTTTGAAAACTCAGAGATGTGGATTCGGACAGCTATTACATCAACACACGACCTTGGTGTTTGTCAAAAGAAGTTGGATAATTCGGTCGGGTATTTTTACGCTCGTGGTGGGAAACGGACGGCAATAAAATAACTGACTAGCCCCTGTAAATGATGCCAATACCTTCCGACCCCAC
This sequence comes from Pseudorasbora parva, assembly GCF_024679245.1. Classification (NCBI taxonomy): domain Eukaryota; kingdom Metazoa; phylum Chordata; class Actinopteri; order Cypriniformes; family Gobionidae; genus Pseudorasbora; species Pseudorasbora parva. Next base: position 14,941,143 of record NC_090189.1, on the reverse strand, counting down.
GAGGAACAATTACCATCCGAAAAGGGCTTCAGCCAACTCCTTCACCACTAACAGAGCAAGCTGGAAAATCCAACTTTTCCCGAATTCACCCTGTTGGGGAGGAGGGCCACAACATCATGGCCACCAACAAACCCCAGCAAAGATTGTTCTTGCTCCAGCTTTAACTTCTGGATATTCGCCAGCGGTGCCTCAATGGAATTAATGGTTTTGTTCGTATCTTTCTCCGCCACCATTACTGAACTACAACTCAAACTAGCGCACGACATCAACGTCATTGTTCTCAGCCACTCCCTCTGTTCGCTGATTGGACCGGTAAAAATTAGTTCGGAGAAAACCTAAGAATACACCGCAGTCCCAGACGAAGTACTGAAGGAAAAGGAAAATTGAGCGGAAGCAGGGGCGTAGTTTATGGGGGGGTGGGTAACCCCCCCAATACTCAAGTCCATCAGTTACAAGTCCCCAATATTTCAACATGAAAATCACAGTAGATCAAATAAAAACTATGTAGAATTAATTTATTTTGTAACAATAATTTTGTTCCTAATCAAATATGACTTTATCATAATAAATCAGACAAAAATACTCCCCCTCCATTAAATCGATTGGTAATCCCCAACCAGCGAGTCACACTTTCACCAAAACAACGCGAGTGGTGTTTGAATGGGAGAGACACGGGTAACGTTAGCGGCAAAAATGAAGAGAAGTGCTGGACAGCGGACTATATTTAACTGCTGGTCAGAGAGGGATGCAAAAAAATAAAGCATGTACTGAAAATGAGGTATGAGAATATTGTGTAATAGCTAATTACACATGACAAAATATTTAGCTAGCTAATCCATTGCAATGTATTTATATGCCCTATAACTATCAGTAAAAGTTACCAAAACAGCTGTCTGTTTTGCTAGTTCATTTTTTCAATAGTGTCTGTAATTATCACTGACAAAAGTATTCACATCAGTGTTTGTTTTCTTCCTAAATCCATCTGACTTTTGAACATATTGGATGAATGAACGATTTAAGTGGCTCAGTGAATCACTGCCCCCTACTGGCGGCTTCAATACTTAATTTCTTTCTTTTTATAATCTCTACTATGTTAGAATTTTATGAGTGATTATACACAAATTTCATGTGATTATAAGGTATATAATCTTTTAACATGTTTTTATAACAGATTCGAGGTAAATATACCAGCAGGGTAGAAAAGTCAGCAGAGGGAGAGGAGCAGGTGATATATATATCTCCCCCCAGAGGGCAGAGCTTGGCTAACTGTAGGCCCCCTGTTGCCTCAGACCAGAAGGGATAGCCTTTGTTGCCCATGTGCATCGATGATCCTTGGGTGCCCAAAACCTTGTTTGTGGTTTGTTCTTCCTCTGACCACTGTTGGTAAATTCTCACCACTGCTGTTCAGTAGTAACCCACAAGCCTTGCTGTTTCAGAGATATTCTGACCCAGTCACCTTGCTATAACATTTTGGCCTAGCCTGCCCATTTCTCTGTATCCAACACATTGATGCAGACAACTTGTTCTCTTTACCATCTAATACCCAGCCATTAATTTCCAATAGGAAATGTTTAACATTATTATCTTCCCCTTTATTGGCAATAATGTTTTGGCTCATCAGTGTATATATATATTTACATAAAATTTAGATTTTAGAAATAAAATTAAATATCTACTGCATGTATTTTGATATTAAAAATCACCAAAAAAAAAAATTCAGCCAATTACATCATAACTTTTGACTAAAACTTTATCTGGCAATAATATTCTCTACTCTTGTGTTTGAAGAGCTAGTTTTCCCGCTCAAATTCTCTGGAGCTTTATTAAGAGTGTATTGGAGAGTCTGTCAGAAGGCGCTGTGTATCTTTATGACTTTTATGCCCACGGTGCTCCATGTGGAACATGTAATAAATAACGCAGTCGGTTCTCTGTTCCAGGCGTATTCTTTCCCCTATTTGTGGGTTTTGGCTAACTGCCATTTCTGACTGGTGGCCAAAAGGGATGCAACTTCAAGTGCTTATTTCAGGGCTCAGTATGGCACTTAAATTTAACTACTGTAATAGAAAATTGTTCCTGGAGTCAGGGGTTTGTTTATTTTCAAAACCTATGCCTGCTTTTGATTACCATTCTATCCTTCCCATTGGGGAAAGAAGCCTGAACGTGAGCGCACATGAAAAGTGACAAGCTGCTTTGATGTGGGATTTCATCATTCCATTCTGACTAAATATTTGATTGGAAATATGTTGTTTAGAACTCTATATACGAGCGATGGAAATGCCTTCTTGGTAAATTTTGCCAACAGAAGCAGACAGATCAAATGCTGTTAACTTCAGCAGGGATTTTCACACAGAAATGTTGAATTACGTGAGTGACCGTGAGATTCCCAAGCTTTGTTGGACAACTCACTCACTCTCTCACTTATAAAAGAGGAATAAGAATTAGAGCGAATATGTCAAGTGGTAGAAGCAGGAACGCGTGGCAAGGAATACCAAGGAAAATGGGTCTAGCTTATTTAAATGCGCCTAGTAGCTTGTTCCGAAAGGCACCCGCACACCATTGAATATGAATTGATTTTCAAGTCTTTCTGCAAATGGTGTTTTGTTATGGCATTGGGCTTGGTGTTCTGTTTTGGGTAAATGTAAATGTTTTTTGGGGTTTTTTTGCAGTTTAAGGCTAAGACTTTGTAACTTGTTTGCCCCAAATACAATTGTCTGTGGTGACCCATCATTCACAGCTCTTGACTGAAGATTAGGGCCCAAAATGAACTTTTTGCCACACCTAGGTGAGTTCCCTTTCCCCTGGTTTCACTGACAAGGCTTAAACCTTTTAGCTGTTTTAAAGCAACTTGCACTGTCATATGTCATTGGCATAGTTTTGTCTCAAGATGCACGCCAGTAATGTTTTTCTCAGGCAAGTTTATAAAAACTGTCCTTATTGAAGTCTTAATCCTGATTTAAAGTGGACATTATGCTCCTTTTCACAAGATGTAATAAAAATCTCTGGTGTCCCCTAAAAATGTGCCTGTAAAGTTTCAGCTCAAAATATACCCCCTACCTAGATCATTTATTATAGCTTGTCAAATCTGCCCCTATTTGGGTGTGAGCAAAAATAAGAAGCAGTTTTTGTTTGTGTCCCTTTAAATGCAAATAAGCTGCCGCTCCCCATCCCCTTTCCAGAAGATGGTGGATCCTTTACACAAGCTTTGAGTACTCCATCAACAACAAAATATAAGAAATAACCAAGCGGCAACCTCCCGCGATCTCTCTTGAAGCCAATACGGAAGTAATGTAAACTGCAATTCCTTAACTGGCCGCTAGAGGCAGGCTCCAGAAGGGAGCAGAATCATTGAGCCCCATGTTAAAATTCTCAACTTTACAGCAGAAAAAAACATGTTTACAGCCTGGTACAAATTGTGGTTTTTGCCTATACGGCTAATTTTGACCTTCATGACAACTGTGAGAGGGGGTGAATTTTTTTATAACTCATTCGTTTACGTTATATAAAGCCTTAAAGTTCTGCATAATTAAGGGCGTGGTTACAAGTGGATAGCCATTTATCTGCCGTCTATAGTCATTGCGTTACCTCAGCTCCGCGCACATCCCGCCTTTTTGCCCATTTTCTGTTTATCTGGGAGTGACACGCGATGACTCGCTCACAAGATGGCAATGCCCAGCTCGACCCTACTTTAGGCTTCAGAACGGCTTATCGGAATCCTATGGGTGTCGTCACGGACACTACGTCCATATTTTTTTTACAGTCTATAACCATTAGAAAAATAACCAGTTTTGCAGTAATGCCTGGCATGTTTAAACCGGACCTGAACACAGATGCAGAGACTCAGGAAGAGGTTGCAACTTTTAGACTACAACTGGATGTTTCTGAATGATTAGTGGACACATTTATGTAGGCCACCATACAGCACTCCAAAAAGCTCATTCATAAAGAAAATTTGCAAACATTCACAAAATATGACGTGCCATCCTTACTTGTTCTGGATAAGCTAGAGCAAGAAGCATTGGTTTTGACCCATCCTTCAGAAACAAGTTTTTTGCAGTTAGTGAAGTAGTCATGTTTAAAATGATTTGCGCAAATATATAACTTTTTCAACTGACATTTTTTGACGCATTTTCTTTGGTGCAGATATTGTACTGCTCTAGCTATAGCTGATACAGCCGGTGAACAGAAATGGGAGTCTCTGTGCTAAAAGGGCAGATCATCAACAGCAATGGGCGGGGTTTACGTAGGCTTAGAGGGAAATACAAAAGGCTGATTTATAGGCAGAATTATACGCTGTAAAAAAAAAAAAAACAGGTCTCCAACTGAAAATATTCTAGTGACTGATCACATCTAAATTTTTCAGCTGGCCGCGTTGCATTGCTGTGCATTAAATTGCATCAATTCACAGAATTTCAATTCGGCCAACGGAAAAATTTAGATGTGATCAGTCACTAGAAAATGTTCAATTGGCGACATTTATTTTTTTACAGTGTAGGTGTCAGACACAGACGAGGACAGATGGATTAGTGCAAGTGCAAAGTTTATTATCAGAGGTAACGGACACAGGTGATACTTAGATGGATGGTGACACTCAGACAAAGGACGATGAAGGTGAAGACGATGATGATGGTGAAGACGAAGATGATGATGATGATGTGAGGGCTTCGATGACTGACAGGTAGTCGAGGTTGGATCGGTGCAAGACCAGACAGTGAGTGTGAAGGTGAGGAGTACTTATGTAGTGATGACTGGTGATGGGGAACGAGTGGGGGTGGCAGTGTCTGATGGCTGTGAGGGCGTGACAGTAGGCTGGTTGTTTACACACACTGTGGACACACTTCTGTGTTCAAACCCCTTATAAAAGTGAATTCTGCATAATAGGTCCCCTTTAATCTAATCCCTGTCTGTGAAATCAGGCCTATACCTTCCGTATATTAGTCTTATACTGGCCTTTAAAAACTGTATTTGCATTATTCTAAAAAATCTATATTTGTCCTTATAAATGACAGTGTTTGTTTGTTTGTTTTTTTCATGTCATCATATACAAGATGAGTCACCTGCTGTCTCACAGTGAAACTGCACCTGCCACTTTTATGCATCCTAGACTTCTGATTGCAAACTTTCCATTGGCAATGCGCAAGTGATAAATGGACACTTTAGTTGAAGTGTTCCCATCTTGATTTGAATCGAAAAGTTTCGGGACAGTAATAGATACTTTTATTCAGCAAGATTTCATTAAATTAGCGGTTAAGTGACAGGGAAGACTTCTACATTTGTTACAATAAATATTTTCAATTAACCCCGGGTATAGTATGAGCAGTGTGAAACGTGTCCTGTAACACGCTTGTGATGATTTTTTGTCATACCCCGATTGAGCTGTAAGGAGATAAAATTAACCTAGACCGTTAGCCTGACACAGAAGGTGGCTGTTTGAAGGATCCGACATATTGATCCCCTTCAAGGCTTTAATGAATCTACTTGCGTTTGTCCACCAGTGGTTTCCACTCAAATTTAATGGAGTGTGACGTCCATTAGCCTCTGCTCAGTAATGTTTCAGATGAAGACAGATCTGACAAATCCTCACGTTCTTTTTCTCTCTGTCTCTCTTATTGTCTTTTTTTCTTGCCTTTGTGTAACTCATTATCTCGCTCCAGAAAAAGAGATATCTATTACTACAGATTTAAAAGAATTTATTTAAATTTGTTTTACGCACAAAACATAGTTCCAGATAAGGCACTTTAAACTGAAGTAAGCTACAAAGGACCAAACAGTACATTTTAAAGGAGTGGTTACATACGATTTCACTTTTTTAACTAACTTTAGTTAGTGTGTAATGTTGCTGCTTGAACATAAATAGTATCTGCAAAGTTACAGCGCTGAAAGTTCAATGCAAACGGAGATATTGTCTTTTAAAATTATGGCAGTTTATTGCCTACAAAAAAGGTTGGTTTGGACTACAACGAGCTTCTTCCTGGTTTGGTGACATCATAAACCCTGGCTAGTCACCGCATATGTGACTTCTGCCCGTAAGGGTAAGGGGCGTGGCGTTTCTACTTGGCACTTCAGCCAATAAAAATACATGAAACTTCATTTGGCCATCTAACCAATCTAAGACCATTGCGTTTTTCAGAGTGATGGGCTTCATAGAAGCAGGAAGCAAACGAGCCGTTTAAAGGACAGTGGAAACAGTGGTGTGGAATAAAGGTCAAATATAAGAAAAATACGGCGTTTAAAAAAAACAAAACAAAAAAACATAAATACCACCAAGCCTAGAAAAAAAACACGGAACCACGCCTTTAAATAAATTACACTTTTTTTTCAAATGTATATCCTTAAGTCAAACATTATGTGTTAGCATGAGGCATTCAAAGTTATATCCATTTTTATTTTAATTTGTCATGAAAATGCAGCTTTGGTAAATCTGGTAACTTTCACACAGTATGTGCAAAGACACCCAAAAGAGATGTGATACATCTAAACATTACAGAACTATTTACATTGAGTAAAACGCCACCCGCAGGAATTGCAATGGTGGCATGTAACCAAAAGCTCATCCACCTGGAAAAGCTGTCCCACATAAAAATGAAAGATTTAGACAACTTTACAGCTCATATAATAACGGGCTTTGCCTGAATAATTCATGAAAGTGCTTTAACCAAACTACAAGCTTCACATTTGGGCTTTTAAACCTTCCAGAATGCTGACCTGGTACCCAATTGTAAGTGTATTTATTGTAATCATGATTTATGTATGTATGTATTTATCTTTTATTTATTTGGTTAAACTTTATTTCAATTGTACACTTTGGACATTCTACTAAGTAACCTTTTAACTACATGCCAGCTAGTTCTCATTCATTTGCAACTACATGTCAGTTAACTTGCATTAGAGTGATAGACTGTTTTAGGTTTAGTAGAATTTGATGTCAAGTAGCTGTTCAGCACGGAAACCTTATGCTTTTAAACAATCAAAAACCTGTTTTATTCTAGCTTAATGCATTCTTTTTTATCAACACTTGAAAATGGGTACCTTTCATAAAAAAGCAACCTTTTAAAGCCAAAAGCTGAGAAAATCACGTTTTTGTCAAAGACTACATCATACATATACTATTTTTCCAAAAGTCTTGGGGCGCCTGTCTTTACATGCAAATGAACTTTAATGACAGCCCATTCTTTTTCCGTAGGGTTTAATATGGAGTTGGCCCACCATGTGCAGCTATAACAGCTTCAACTCTTCTGGGAAGGCTTTCCACAAGCTTTAGGAGTGTGTTTAAGGGAATTTTTGACCATTCTAAGGGGCGGCAGTGGCTCAGTGGTTCATGTAGATTGTCTACAAACCGAAAGGTTGGTGGTTTGATCCCCGGTTCTGCCTGACCAAGTGTTGAGGTGTCCTTGAGCAAGACACCTAACCCCAGCTGCTCCCGATGAGCTGGATGGTGCCTTACATGGCTGACATCGCCATCGGTGTATGAATGGGTGAATGTGAGGCAATATGTAAAGCGCTTTGGATGGCCATAGGGTCTGTTAAAAGCGCTATATAAATGCAATCCATATTAGAAGCACAACTGTGAGATCAGGCACTGTTGTTGGACGAGAAGGCATGGTTCGCAGTCTCCGCTCTAATTCATCCCAAAGGTGTTCTATCGGGTTGAGGTCAGGCCAAGTTCCACCACACCAAACTCGCTCATCCATGTCTTTATGGACCTTGCTTTGTCATGTAAGAACAGGAAAAGACCATCCCTGAACTTTTCCAACAAAGTTGGGAACATGAAATTGTCCAAAATGTCTTGGTATGCTGAAGCATTAAGAGTTCCTTTCACTGGAACTAAGAAACCAAGCCCAACTCTTGAAAAACAACCCACACCATAATTCCCCCTTCACCAAACTTTACACTTGGCACAATGCAGTCCAGTCAGACAAGTACTGTTCTCGTGGCAACCACCAGGCTCGTCCATCCGATGCTTTGCATTGCACTTGGTGATGTATAAGGCTTGGATGCAGCTGCTCGGCCATGTAAACCCATTCCATGAAGCTCTCTACACACTGTTCTTGAGCTAATCTGAAGGCCACATAAGTTTTAAAGGTCTATAGCTATTGACTCTGCAGAAAGTTGGGGACTTCGGCGCACTGTGCGCCTCAGCATGCATTGATGTACCACTTCATGGCTGAGTTGCTGTTGTCCCCACTTTGTTATAATACAACTAACAGTTGATCATGGAATATTCAGTAGTGAGGAAATTTTACGAATGGACTTCTTGCACAGGTGGAACCTATCACGGCACCACACTTGAAGTCACTGAGCTCCTGGGAGTGAACCATTCTTTCACAAATGTTTGTAGAATAAGGCTGCATTCCAGGTAACCCATATTTTTCAGATCTTTTACCCGTGAAAATGCACTGGAACTGGCGTTAATCTTGTGACTTCTAACCCGTGAACAAGTAGTAGATTGATGTACTCCCAGAGTTTTGACGCCACATAGCCTGCGAAACAACAATGGCAGCCCCTACGGATGCGTTGTTTATGGGAGTAATACTGCTTTTCTAGCAGTAGCTAGTTTTCAGTCTATTCAGTGCAAGAATAAATGAATACCAAATACATGTTCAAATATACAAATAATGTAAAATTAAAGGTGTAACAGCTTCTCTTGCCTTATGCGCCATTTTTTTCTCCACTGTTTCCCTCATATAAGCAAAGTAAGCTAGCCTGACGTGGTCATACTCAATTCTAGTCAGAATATGAGTCTGAAACTGCTCCATTGGGCTGTGATTATGGGGCAGGTTTGAACCGAACCAGGAAAGACCTCAATTGGATAGACCTACAACCAATCAGAGCAACAAAGCGACACATTGTCAAATGTCAAAAGAGCTCAGCTGCACTGTGTTGCCAAGTCTGCGTTTTTTTCCACGGGTTGTTTTCTATCCCACCCCCCACCCCCACACCCCCCAACACCATTTTTTTCCGGAGGAAAAAATTCTCAATTCTATTTTTTTTCTAAGACAAAGTTAACTTCAGTGAAACATAACCAACATCTCTATTAAGCCTCCTGAGCTTTAAAAGAGTCACGTTTGAGAATAGTTTTTTTCTCTGGAAGTTGCTTTTTCATTTCAGCGTGGAAGTTTGAGTAGACAGAATGCCACTTGTCTATACTCCAAGTACAGCCACAAGTGAAGAGTGAGTGTTTGGTTGAGGACAGATCTGTCCCAGATCTGCAATATTGTCAAACACAGGGAATTTAATATTGAAGCCACCAGAGTGCCTTTAAAACGTGCACATATGTGGGAGAGATAGCCGAAGTCAGATTGGCAGAGATGGAGAGGTTCCTCTCTTATTTTCTAAAAGATATCTCTTGTACTCTCACTCCACTCTGCTGCATGTAAAATATATATGAAGATAAATAAAAAAGTGCTCATATGGAAAGACATCCACAAACACTGATATAAACCAGTGGAGACACGCACTCCTTTGCTATCTAGGGGTACCGCAGGAGGTTAAAGCAGAAGTTTTTGACATGTATTATTACCACACATAATCCACTGATCTGTGAAATATTGATCATCTTAAACCCCTTAGGTCCCACAGAAAGCCTGCACATCTGAGCCTTCATATGTCAGATTGCCCATTTAATAGTACGGTGTGTTCATGTTTATCTATCCCAGTGGGGACTTCAACCTGAATGGACACTGACTCAGGAAACAAGCTTATAAATCATACAGAATTTGCCTGTCCGTGAACGCGTAAGGCACTATGTTTACAACGTATCTTCTTATGAAACTGTTTGTACTCTTACAAAGTTCTCAATGCTTCGGTTTGCATGTAGGGACCTTCATTATGCTACCGTGTTAGTTTGAGGCTATTTTGAGCCTTGTTAGTGGTATTAACTAGCGATTTAATTTTACCACCCTGTGTCTACCCTGTGCCCCATAGACAAGCATTATAAGCTAATCTGTTTTTAGAGATAAAACTCTTTACATTCAATTTTCAAGAAAACGCATCCCAGTGAACGACCTACTCGGTAACCATCTGTTAATTACCCCTAGGTTCATTTCTCACCGGAGTTGTCCTTTAAAGGGGTAGTTCACCCAAAAATAAAATTGATGTAATTAATGACTCACCCTAATACCGTTCCTCACCCGTCAGACCTCTGTTCATCTTCAGATACAGTTTAAAATATTTTATATTTTAGTCCCAGAGCATATGCAGTCTATGCCCACTTTAATGTCCACGTCCAGAAAGGGAATAAAAACATCATCAAAGTAGTCCATATGTGACATCAGTTGGTTAGAATCTCTTGAAGCATCGAAAATACATTTTGGTCCAAAAATATCAAAAACTACGACTTTATTCAGCATTGTCTTCTCTTCCGTGTTCCTCAAGAAAGATTAAAACAGTTATTGAGTCAGTGAATCGGTCAATGATTCGGGTCGCCAATGTCACATGATTTCAGCAGTTCGGATTACACCAAACTGCTGAAATCACGTGACATTGGCGACCCGAATCATTAATCGATTCTGATATTTTTGGACCAAAATGTATTTTCGATACTTCAAGAGATTCTAATCAACCAACAGATGTCACATATGGACTACTTTGATGATGTTTTTTATCAGCTTTCTGGACATGGACAGTAAAGTGGGCATAGACTGTATATGCTCTGGGACTCAAATATAAAATATCTTAAACTGTGTTCTGAAGATGAGGTATTTTGGGTGTGGAACGACATTAGGGTGAATCATTAATGACATCCATTTCATTTTTGGGTGAGCTAACCCTTTAATAGAATTTTGCCGATTAGGTTTTTTTCAGCATAACAATTTGAGTTGAAAGGTAGAATTGAAAAATTATCATGAATATCAAAAAGGCCCTGTCCCAAATGGCACACTTTTTTGTGTAGGCTACTCGTGGTTCTGTGGACTCAAAATAGCTGCCCTGTGTGTGCGCATGTCTGTTAAGCCCACAAGACCACCGGCTGTCCCATTTGTCATTTCAGGTTTCAGAAGGGTGCACCTCGATGTGCACTTTTGCCGAGCACAGAGGCCTGCGAGCTCCACGGCAGACTTCTATCTGACAGTCAAAGCACCATTATGTCACAAAAATGTAGAGTCTGAGGAAAATCACAAGGGCTTAGGGTTCCATTTGGGACAGGGCCAAAGTCTTAGTATTTAGTTTGTCCCACTTTCCTTTAATGGAAGAAGCATTTGAGCTGCATGAATTCCACAAGTTTGTTTAAAAACGAATGAAAACATCATCTTGACCTTCAGTGTAAACAAGAACATCTGATCATCTGCACACACAAAAAAAGTAACATTTTGAGTTTTTCTCTTTTAGGTTAATAGTCCTTTTCGGACGGTTATTGTTTCTCATGTGGACATCGTAAACATTTATTTGCATGCACCTCAGTGATAAAACTCATGCATTTGGATAACGCTTTCCCATAGGATCAAATTGAGACTTTTGCTTGAGTCTCCTGCACACGTGTCTCCTGGCTGAGACAAAAACTCTTAAAAAGGTCTCCTTTAAAGTTTTAGAATAGATCTCAACATCACACACTGTGCTCAGATTTTTTTTTCCTTAGCCAGAGAGACTGGATTGCTCATGTTTGTCTCCTCTAAAGATTCAGAAGAGATCTCAACAATGTCCCACATTGTGCTAAGACTTTTCTCCTAAGCTAAACCCTCCAATGGTTTCACACTTGTCTTCTCTGAAGTTTATGAAGAGATATAACACACTGTGCTCAGATTTTTGTCCTTGGCTAGGGACACTGAATTGCTCATAATTGTCTCCTCTAAAGATTCAAAAGAGTTCTAAACAACATCACACACTGTGCTCAAATTGTTCTCCTTACCTAGAGACTCTGAATCTCTCACATTTGTCTCCCCTAAAGATTCAGAAGAGATCTCAACAGCATTACACACTGTGCACAGACATTTCTCCTCTCTGGATATTTCAGTATTGTCACCTCTAAAGTTTCATAAAGATCTTGATAACATCACACATTGTGCTCAGGTTATTCTCCTTATCTAAAGAATCTGGCACTCTTACATTTGTCAAACATTTGTACCGCTTTCTTAATATACAATTAAGAGTAATGTTAACCTTATTTACTGAGGTCTCTTCTAAATCTTTTGAGGAGATAAATGTGACAGCTCGAGTGTTTCTAGCTGAGGAGAAAATTCTGAGCTTTCTCCGCTGTCACATGTTGTTTTACATTATGCACTTGCGTGCTGATTGCCAACAAACCGCAAACATTTGATGCAGTTTCACTCACCGTCTGCAGTTTCGACTCATGACCGGAACAAACAAACACACTTGCAACCGTTGCTGCTCCAGACAAACAAACTGCATCCACTGTTTCCTTAACACTGGATTATTTGGAAAGCTGAAAAAGGTTATCGTTCCCTCACAACCAAAAACACGCTTAGTGACATTGTTGATTTTGTGGCCTAAAAGCAAAATGACAGCTCTGCCGATGGCTACCGTAACCGAACAAAGCTCTTTGATAGCCGAGATCTTGCTCTCGCTCTGGTTGATGATTGTATGCGCTCATTCAGGAGAAGAGCACATACAAGCAATCCCACCCTTTGTGAAGTCATACAGGGCCATACTAAAAAAGAATATATATATAAACAAATATTTAAAAGATCAGAAACTTGGGATTGTTCGAGGATTGCTTGAATCCTTAAGGAGTGTATGTGGCACAGAAATACTCTGTCATACGTCCAACTCGGTTTTTGTGTGTGTGTGTGTGTGTGTGTGTGTGTGTGTGTGTGTGTGTGTGTGTGTGTGTGTGTGTGTGTGTGTGTGTGTGTGTGCGTGTGCGTGTGTGTGTGTGTTTTGGCCATGTTTAGCATGGAAATCCAACACTTTAACAGTGTAAATAAGTCAGCATGCATGAGATAGCAAACCCCCCACCAGTTTTAAACTTTCCAGTTTATTCCAGGTTTAAATTAGATTTTAAATCCCATATTTTCAAATCTCAGCCTTTTGGGTGCCTCTTAAATGTAATCTTGGCAAACAGTTCAGGAGGTTTGTCCCTTACCTAGCTATGGTGGATGGATTGGACTGATTTGCTTAAATGGATTTTGGTAAACCAATATGCTATCATACTGCGCTAAAGAAGTGAAGAACACGTTGGCTTACTCTCAGCTTGAGTTACAGCAAAGACACAGAACTTAGGGGTGAAGTCAAGCTTGTGTACAAAGCCGCTGTCATCCCAGTCTTGTTTTTCCATGTTATTGATTCATTGTGCTGTTGATGATTACAGAGATGGCAAAGAAAGACAAAAAAACTTTGTTTGACTTTGTAAAGGACAACGCTGTTTCATCCTTGCCACGCGCTATTAATATATAAGCAACATGGCAGGTTGTTAGACGAAAGAACTGCACGCTGGTGTCGTAGGTGGTCTGTGTCTGAGAGATGATTGATCACCGGTCTCTCGATTGTGTGTTAAAGCAGTTCTGTTCTGAATGCGTTAAGTTGCTACTGTATTGATTTAGCTGGCCTGTTTGTGTTGCCACTGCTGCCACTCTGAATATGGATGGCCAGGGAACAGCAGACAGCTCAACTTTATCTCCTGCTTTTTTCATGCACATCTTTCCCTCACTCGATCTCCCTCACGTAATCTTTCAGCTTTGTCATTGCAGCTCAGGAAATTCAGCAAACATTTCTATAGCAAAGTGAATTTCTTACCCCATAAGTCTTTGTGTGATTTATCCTCTGTGTGTTTATGTTTGACTCTGTAATTCTGCAAGTGGATAAAACCTTCTTTTTTTTCATATGCATTACTTTATTTCTTTTTCACCTTCCCCTTTGGCTTGTTTACAATCTCCCAATCCTCTCTTGGTAGCTCGGGCAGGGCATTGTGATTGATGGATGGCTGGGTTTCCATTCCCTGCTTCAGCTACGATGATGCCCAAATCCTTCTTGTCCTCTTACTCTCATGATTATAAACTTCCGTCATTCCTGTGGTACAAGGTAATAGATTATAAAGTGTATCTGGATGGAGAACAGCACCCAAATCTTTCATCATGTACAATGCCAGTGAAAAGTAACGACACACATGACTAAATTTGGTTTCTTGTGATCTTAAAACCCTTACTGTCTAAAAACTTGCGTGAAATTGTTTTGCTGTTGACAAAAATAAACAAAAAACATAACTAAACTAAGCTTTTATTTTACGTTAACTTTTATTATATTGTATTTATTTGATTATTACAACTAAACTAAACAATCAATTTTATGTATTTTTTTATGTATACATTTTTAATGAAGGATAAGTTGGACTATATAGTAAAGGAAAAGCAGCCAATAAGTGTCCAAGTCCAATAATGTGCTTCAATAAGCTTCCCAGGTTTCATCTAATGGAGAGAATGTCCAGAATGATCTACAGAAGATAAAGCGTGAACTTTTAAATTCCCCTTCTAGTCAATGGTTTTATCCCTTAAAACTCATCTTTGATCACGAAAATTAAAAATAAAAAAATAAAAATCCTGTGAAAAAATGTATTTATGACTTAAAATAGTAACTGGACACCCTTGCTTCATATAGTACAGGCACCACTCTTCTGCATAATGGTAACCATAATTACAGAAACTCCTCTAAATGTCCAACATAACTCAACATTAAACACTAACATACACTAAAAACTAGGGCTGCACGATATTGGAAAAAAATTACATCGTGATATTTTTTTCCCCAACGATATATATTGCGATTTTGAGAGCCATCAATCCAGGCTAAAGTCAATAATTACCATTCCATGATATTAATAATTTCAGTAATAAGCAAGCTTCATTACAGGTGACAAAAATAAATGTTGGAAAGTATGTGTAAACATGAAACTAAACCTCTAGTAGGTGGCAGAAGGTGACCGTCTTAATGAGTGAGTCACTGAGTCGTTCATTCAAACGATTCATTCAAACGATTCATTCAAACGATTCATTCAAACGCTGAATCGTTCACGCTTGTTGCTGCGAGACGTGTTACGGTTCTGCTGTGAACGATTTTCACTGCTGAAATAGAACAAAAACCCTAAATATTGCATCTAAAATGTAAGTGACTTTAAGTGAATGTTAATTAGTTGTTTATGGAACTGTCATATTAAACCAGTGTCATTTTCAGTCGTGATGGTAGGCTATTCAGTAAAACGCTCTAGTGTTGTAATTTCTCCTCGAGAGGCTGCACGAGCGTCAACAGCGCGACCATATTGTCAGTTCATTATATTTATATATTATTATCCAATATCGATCGCCACTTAGACTAAATTAATGCACAAACATTCTTGCATTTTGGTGATTCGCTAGTTTTTGTTTTGTTTTAATTAGGCCGTCAGGCAAGTAAAATTCTCTTACTCTTGTCCCTTCAAAAAATGCACTTTTGCCTTTTATTCGTCGTAAAGAGCTTTGTGGTGCCGTTTTTAGTGCCTTTAGTCTTGTTTTGTGGCCACAAGACACTCCATGCAAAAAGATTATTTCTGGTACGAAACGGCGGTCGGTTCCTCTTTGTCCCGCATTTGAGCAGTGCCAGTGATTGTTTGGCCGTGAGCGGTGAGCAGCGGCACAGCGAACCAATCAATGTGCAGGCTCGCGGAACGTGCATGTCACCCCAGCAAAAACTCGTGTTTACTTGTGCTACCGTTCTCTTAATACACAATGGGCTAATACCCTTCACATCGCATGTGCCGGCGATGTGACTATTGCTCTCGCGCACATCGCGATGTCGATGTTAAAACAGAATATCGTTCAGCCCTACAAACAACATCTTTCCTTTTACTGAAAAACACATAAAATAACACTGTAATCCCTAAATTTACTCTCCTAATGCAGTCCCTTGCAAAGCATACAGGTCCACCAGCCAGTTTGTTCGAACAAACACTTCTTAAGTAAAGCTGACAATACAAATTTTTAGTAGAAGCAACTCAGTAAACTTAAGTTACTTTAGTTACATGAGTTTTTTAAGTAATGTGAACAAGTATGATTTGAGTGCAACTAACTACAGTGCAAGTTCATTTTTTTTGAGTGATAATGAATATGGAAATTAGCCCCACCTCCACTCACTCACACCAGCTCAAAGCTCCACTCATTCTACTTTACTGCAGTAAATGCTTCACAGTGGTATCGCTCTTTACAACATAAGACGCATAAAGGTAATTCATATTTTTAGCCTCTTGCTTGACCACATTATCAAGCAGCTAATAATGCTAAGGTAACACAAACCATGCTTCTCGTTCATTATAATAACATTAAAAACTTGATTTTCACCGCCGGGGGTCTTTAAGAAATCAGTTTGACATTGGTCGCCTCAACATTCCCGTAATTCCATTTGTTATTTCGTATTTTTTATTATTTTACGATTATTCCAAAATGTGAAAAACATGAACAAAATCCAAATTTGACTGGTGTTCTTACTTGCTTTAGCAGACACTTTTAATCCAAAGCCAGACTGAATATACTCATTGCAGAGCCAATAACTCATGAAGTGAAGTGAGGTTAAGTGCTGAAGTCAATTGTGATTTAACAGGAAAGTGGTATCAGAAACTCTCCATTTCTTGAAACACGCCTGTGGGAAGTTGAACCTGTAACCTTTATGTTAGCAGAAGCATATCATTCACCACAAGGTTGTCCATGTTTGTATGGCATCATACCCAAATATCATGCTGTTCATACAATATGAAGTTATCTCTTGAGTAATTGGGATGGGCCTTTAGATTACTGCTCCATATTTTCTGTAAAGCCAGGAGTTTGTTTCATGAGGGGAATGTAGGTGGTATTTGGATGTCCTCAACAAGGATTTATTCTCACTTTCTCGTTTTGTAATCCTACATAAATCTTATAGAGGATAACAGTTGGCCAAGAAAAAAGCGGAGCTTTGGCACTTTGCCTTCTCTGCATTAAAACGCAAATTTGATTGTCTAAAATCCCTGTATTTTCATAGATAAACATAATTTGCCTGCATTTTTTTTTAATTAATAGCACATTTATAAGAGGATTTACATGTCTGAAAAAGGCCCCTGGAGAACTTTTTTTTTTGAGGATTAGATGGAGACATTTCAGTTTGAATATTTTAGAGATGACTTTTACTTCAAAGCTTGATAAGAAACCTAATCTGAAGCTCAAGTTTCTATGAAACTGCTTTTTTCTAAGATTTTGAGGGAAAGATTTTCTATGAACTTTACGCTTATATATTTAGATGTATAGGAGAGCGCAGGGTTAGTTGTAACCTGCGTGTTTTAAAACTTTCCACACATGCCAGGATGATGAAACTTTGTGTATTTACTAGTTGCCATGTCAACAATATTTAGAGAAAAAATTGGAAGATATCACCGAACATGTATTTACCCGTAGCAAAAGTACAGTTTATTTTTCATCTCTGTTTTTTTATGTTTATTTAAAACAAGACAAAACTGATATTATTGTAATCTCATTCTGTCATTTAATAGTTGAAATCATTCATCATATTGGTGATCTGACAGCAGAAAACACAAGCCACTGTTTAAATCCCAGTTGCGCAGGTGGGGTGCGTTGTAACGCTGTGTTACAATGATAATTCAATTCTATTAGAACTACGCTATTATATTCTATACTTTTATTAATTCTTTTGAGAAACCATAAAGAAATGTTAAATAATGACTGAGAGTCAATGTTAAGAATTTATTTGTTATTATTATGTTTTTAACTATGTTGTATAACTGTATTTAGTGATGTGTTTGTTGTCAAACTCAAAAATTAGTATATTTTTAATGATTTAAAAATGCTATTATTTTATTTAAAAAAAGTTAATATTTGTATTTTTGATGACAATATATATATATATATATATATATATATATATATATATATATATATATATATATATATATATATATATATATATATATATATATATATGTGTTTTTTTTTTTTTTTTTTTTTTTTAATCAGGTAACATTTTAAGCTGTCATTTGATGGTTAGATGTGTGAAATTAATGTGGGGAAAAATAAATACTCTGAATTGGATTTACACAAACTGAGACAGTCAAAACGCTTTAGGTTGTGCCCTGCTCTCCCCTATTTGCGTGTGTCTGTTTTATTTTTTATTTGCAATAATGATGGTAGTAAATATAGCCTACTATTCCATCTGTCCTCTGCTGACACAATGGCTGAGTCCGAATCTGAAGACTGCCTGACAGTATAGTTGCTCTTAAAAACGAAAACTGGCTGTAAAATGAGACATTTTGCTGTGTGTCTGGACCATGCTGTTGACTTCATTTGATATTTAAAGCAGAAAATGTGCTGCATATTTAATATTTTTATATTATATTTTATTCATACGTTACTGTACAAAAGATTGGGGGCAGTACGATTTTTAAGAAATTTGAATAAAAATAATACTTTTATTTAGCAAGGATATATCAAATTGATCAGAAGTGACAGTAAAGACATGTATGTCTTTTGAACTTTCTATTCATAATAGAATCCCGAAAAAAAGGGAAAAAAGAAGGTATTATGGTCAGGGCCGGCGTTTGCTATAGGCGAGCTAGGCGGTTGCCTAGGGCGACATTTGTGTTAGGGGCGCGAGCGCGCTCTAGTGCCGCCCATTACTTCCCATTAAGAATCGGAACAAGCGAAATACCACATAATGTTCATTAAACATGATCATCACGGGGCGCCCCCTCAGCCACACCTTTAATTACTTATCAACCTGATTATTAGATTGAATTGATGGTGATTATTGATTATTAGTTCAGGATTTAGGTCAGGCAAGTGCTCATCTTGCGCGTTCATCAAAAAGGTCTAAACCCGCGGGTGCACAGGGACGGAAAAAGAGAAAAAAAGAAAGGAAGAAAATCGAAAGAAAGCCCAGTATAGAGGTTAGTCTTCTTATCTCAGCCAATAAGTTGTCAAACTAAATACAATTACTTAGTATCTATCTTATCAACTAATATTTATTTTATAAATATTATTAATATTGTCACTAAGCTATTGTCACTTGCTAGTTTTCTTCATAATTACTATACGTATTGCAAACATAACTTCACTGACAATAATCTACAATAACCTACATGGATGTCATTTAAATATCAAAAGTCCAGTTCGTTATAAATATGGATAACGTATGCATGTTATTTATGAAAAGTACAAACGCTCTCTACGTGGGCGTCAGAAGGAAATAAATACGGCCTCGTTTTTTTTTTTTAACTGGAGCAGCCTAACGAAAGATGCCATATTATTTACATCAAACACAAATATGCTGTGTTCACCAAATTCTTTACAGTGGCTGTAGTGTAGTGGTAAGACGCATGCTATCAAGAATTGATGCAGGTTGATCAGAGGTTCGATCCTGCCTTTTACCACACTCGCTCTATTCCCTTTTCCCATCACATATCAGATCGGAAAGGCATTTATTTTCAATAAAAAGTGAGAAAATGTTTGAAAAGTGGAAATAAAGCGTCGAACATGTTTAATAATAAGTGCTTCTCGGTTAGGGGTAGGCCTAGGAAAACAGACGTGCTGAATTAGAGACGATAAAAGTGAGTGGGGTGGGGGGGAGGGGAGGGGGGGGGGGGGCGCAAAACTCCATCTCGCCTAGGGCAACCAAAGAGCTAGAGCCGGCCCTGATTATGGTATCCACTAAAATATTAAAGTAATATTCAATCTACAAAATGTCTGCTGACCTGCCAGCACCACACACACACACACCCACACACACGCACACACACACACACACACACACACAAGTCATGTTTCTTAACCTTGGGGTCATAACACTTTAAAATATATTCAATTAGAAATGTTATATTTTGGGGGTCACGACCCCAAGGTTAAGAAAAATGACCTGTGTGCGTGTGTGTGTGTGTGTGTGTGTGTGTATGTGTGTGGTGCTGGCAGGTCTGCAGAAGTCACTGTAATGGAAATTTTGTAGATTGAATATATCACTCATCAGCCACTTTTCCTGACATTTAGCTCTGTAAACAAGCTTTATTCACTGCATCCATGAGCAGACACGATGACAAGCTTGACAGGGATGTCAGTGTCTGGGGGGATCCCGACTAATGACTCACTTCCTCTCAGAAAAAGAGATGAAGGGGCTTTGTCAAATGAGCCTGGTGACTGGACACAACAGACTGCAATGAGCTGCTGTGTGTTAAGATGTTGCCTATCAGTCAGAGACAATGGCACTCTTCATAGGAGAGCCACAGCTGACTGACCGCTGTGACTCGCTCCACGGAGGCCGCGCGGGGGACAAGGGAAGTGTCCTGCCATTTGACTCTTCCGCTTGACCTTTCGAAATTTATGTGAAAGCGCCCTCTGTGATGACAGCTCTACCTAAATTTAATTATGGACATCACGTGATACTGTGGGTATTTTAATCAGATGCTCTTTAATTAGAAAATGATAATGGTGTAAATGGTGGTCCAAAAAGAGCCATTTCCACCGCAGGAACTTTCCCCAGGAACTTTTGGGTGGTACTTGGTATGTTTTGACACCAGGGACCAATTTCTGAATGAAGTTCCAGGTAAAAATGACCCCTCAGAAAGTCCCTGCTCTTGAGGTAGTACTTTTTCAAAGTTCAGGAACACTCGGGGGTGGGTGCTAAACATGCTGATTCATTAAGCATTTTGATTGGTTGATTCCACGCAGCATTTTATTTTAACCACCATTTTTAAAAGTCTGTTGCGATGCATGCAGTAAGGTCTCGTGTCCACCAAAACATTTTTATACAGCTAAAAACACCAGGCGTTCTGCTAAAAATGCCTCGATGTGAGCGCTTGAGACTGTTTTGGCAGGGCAGCATTTTTTTTTTTCTTCAGTTTTGCTATGATACGGAATATCTGTGAAAGCGTTACTAGTATATCATTTCACAGGTAGTTTGTTTCCATATAGATTCTATTTAAAATTGCCAATACAATGTAAAGTATTTGCTCAGGCTCTTGTTTAAAATAATTTTGTTCTGTTATTATGCTGCTTGTTTTCATCTGTTGACATTGTACAGTACAAGCAGAATGTGACATTGTACAGTACAAGCAGAATTGGTCGGTGTTGTATTTGTCCCGCCCCTCCTCCACTGTGATTGGACGGCTGGGTGAAAACGTGACAGTGATGAGCGCTGCGTTTTACTCAAAGTTGAACATTCTTTATCTCTCGGTCTCGGCGACCAGTAAAAAATGCAGAACAGCGCTTAGGTGTGAAATAGACACTCCTCGCCTCGTTAAACTCATGCCGTTCGAAAATGTGGTGGTCCTATTGAAAACAATTGAATACGCCAGCCAGCCATGGGAAAAAATGATTTGGTGGACAACAAGCCTAAGACACAGGCTTGTTTGCTATTTGAATCAACAATGGAGTTTAAAAAATATGACCAATGGACTGACATCGAGGTTAAGGGTTTATTAAGCTTATATACTGAGGACGAAATGCAGTGGAAACTGGAATGTTGTGTGTAGTCCTCAATCAACAGACTAATTTGCTTATTCTTCACAGTACCATGATGGAAATGCAGACAGCAAACGATCTGGGAGAAAAAGGTTCCTGGGACAAATTGTTCCGGGTAATTTCAGTGGGAACGTGGTTTATTTCAGTCTCTCTCGCTCTCTTTATCTTTCAGTCGGCAAGGATTGAAATAATGTGAATACAGACACAAAAAAAGGCAGATGAGAAAACCTCTGCAAATGAGATATGACTGAAATACTTTTCTATATGGTTACTAGGTTGTTCTGTATGGTTTCTAGGGCTTTGCTGGGTAGTTGGTAGATTGTTGGTGGTTGCAAGGGCAGTAAGGGCATTCTGAGTGGTTGCAGTTCTAACCATTTGCTGAAATGTTTTGGGTGGCATGTGAAGGGTTCAGATGAAAAAGCCTCTAAAAGCCACTTCGGTCAAAAATGAGATAACAATGCTGAGTGAATGCTCTCCGCATATAGAATAAGTTCATAAAATACTATCACTTCAACCCACAAAATCCCAGACTCAGCCCATTCAGAAGCACCAGTACTTGGGTAAAGCTATTCAAAGGGGCCTGACAAAAATGCTTATTTTAAGGAAAAACGAAGTCTGAAGTCTGAGGAACCCCCATGCTAATACTGTGTTTGACCCCCTTTCGCCTTCAGATCTGCCTTTATTCTGCATGGCATTGATTCAACAAGGTGCTGAAAGCATTCTTTAGAAATGTTGGCCTATATCGATAGGATAGCATCTTGCAGATTTGTGGGATACACATCCAGGGCACAAAGCTCCCATTCCACCACATCCCAAAGATTCTCTACTGGGTTGAGATCTGGTGACTGTGGGGGCCATTTTAGTACAGTGAACTCATTGTCATGTTCAAGAAACCAATTTGAAAGGATTTGAACTTTGTGACATGGTGCATTATCCTGCTAGAAGTAGCCATCAGAGGATGGGTATATGGTGGTTATAAAGGGATGGACATAGTCAGAAACAATGCCAAGAAAACATCCCCCACACCATTACACCACCACCACCAGCCTGCACAGTGGTAACAAGGCATGATGGATCCATGTTCTCATTGTGTTTAATACAGATTAATACAGTTGGAGTATTAAAAAAATGTCCTGAATAATCCATTATAATGGCAGTGAATAGGAGCCTAAAATTTGAAGCCCAAAAAAGTACATCCATTCATTATAAAAATAATCCACACAGCATGGGTTAATAAAGGCCTTCTAAAGTGAATTGATGCATTTGTGTCCGAAAAATATCCATATTTAAAATGTTATAAAGTAAAATATCTAGCTTTCACCAGACCACCTTCTGTATTTAACTTACGAATAAAGTGTAACCCCTCCTGCAGTTCAAAACGCTTACGCTTACGCTACGTCCGACGTCATATGTCGTGCCAGTTATGTTTTTTTCAAAAGTTGAATGCAATCTACACTTATGATGGCTTGAGGGTGAGTAAATTATGGGTAATTGTGTAATTTTATGAGTAATTATTGTTAGGGAATTTAAAACAATAAGACAGTATACACAGCCCAGACAAAAGAAAAAAGTTGCTGTTTGGAATTAAACAGGCAAATGCTTAAGAGTCTTTGATTGGATCATTATCACAGTGATTATTCTGTTTCTAGCATGTTATATGTTTGGCAACAGTTCTTCTAACCATAATATCTCGTATCTTTTTTTTTTTTTTTTCTTAAACAAGCATGTATGATGACAACGTCAAGTTTCATCAGGCTCAAAATGTGAACGAACGGTCGGGAGGGAGCATGAAGAATCATTTTCACAGATAAATTGGCACCTCTGGGTCCAGATCCTAAAGAGTTAGTTCACCCAAAAAGGAAAATTCAGTTAATAATTACTTATCCTAATGTCGTTTGACACCCGTAAATGAAGATATTTTTTTTAGAAATCCGATGGCTCAGACAGGCCTTCATTGACACTAGGTCATTTTCTCTCTCAAGACCCATAAAAGGCACTAAAGACGTGGTTACAAAGCCCATCTCACTACAGTGATTGTACTGTAATTTTATGAAGTAACCAGAAAAGTTTGTGTGCACAAAAATAAATAAATAAAGTGATGGGCCGATTTCAAAACAAACGTGTTTGAACCGTTATGAATCAGCGTATTGTATAAATCCTCAGCGCATATGTATAAATCCTCACATAAACCCATAATAATAATACATTTCATTTGTACCTGTCCTCTTTCTACCTGTATAACAACTTAACAAGTAGGAAATATAGATAAATTGTTATCAGTTTGCACTGCATATGTTATGAATTATATAGAATAATCCTTATTAAAGGTACTAAAGTTATTTAGTCAAGAGCAGAGCATATTTAGTGAGCAATTACTTGTGTTCTTTACATTGTCATTATAAGTGGTTACTGTCACTTTAAAAGGTCTTCCGCTGTCGCATATTATGCAGATGTGAGATGCTTAAGTCGCAGTTACAAAACTTACAAAACGCGTGACTGTCCCCCATCTGCTCCTCTTTGAAAAATTAAATTCACTGTCCCATTGATCTCGGGATTTACACAAGGGTTTTGGCAGGAGTGCCTTCTGTCTCTATCGTTACCATCATCCGTCTCTCTCTGTTTTGTTTTTTTTGTTTTTTCCTGTGTTGTCACTCGTCATCTGACCTCACACACTAACCTCACAACAACGACCACCTACAGTACTGTAGGCTATTGCAGATGGCAGTTATCGCGAGGCTAGTTACAGTGATCAGATGTTTTTGTTTTTTTACTCCAGTATTATTATTTTAACGGAGGTTAAAATACGGGAGATTTACAGGAAAATACTGTAAATGGGAGGACGGCAGGAAAGAAGGGTAAAATACGGGACTTTCCAGGCCAAAATGGGATACTTGATGGGTATGTTTCTGAGACATCGGATTTCAACAAAAATATCTTAATTTGTTTTCCGAAGATGAACGGGTGTCAAACGACATTAGGGTAAGTAATTAAGGAGAGAATTTTCATTTTTGGTTGAACTAACCCTTTAAATTCAGTGAAAGTCTTTGGGATGTGCTGGAAGAGACTTTACAGAGTGCTTGAGTCTTGCATTGTCAATACAAGATCTTGACCAAAAATGTATATACATCTCTTGATGGAAATAAATGTTGTGATGTTATTTCAACGGATTGCCATTGCATACATTTTTGGTCAAGGTACACCATTTAGGGTTAGAAGAACTGTTGTCAAACATATAACATACTAGATGCATAATAATCACTACAATAATGTTCCAATCATAGACTCTAAAGCATTTGCCTATTTAAATAGATGAAGTTATACATCAGAAAATAATACTGATGCTTGCCTGCATGCACCACTATTAAAATAAGCATTTAACACATTGAATACTTAACAGCTCTCTCTCTTTCTCTCACTATTGTTTTCTCTCTGTCTTAGTTGTATGTGTCGAGGCGTAAAGAATGCTGCTGTTTATTAGAGCATGCTGATTTAAATGAAACGTACAGCTGTGAAGAAGCAAAAGTCAATGGTCTCATTCACTAATAATTGCGAATACATAAGTGGTCTCACTTATATGGGCAGAAAAAGTTCTCATGTACAATTCTGTAAACGGGTCCGTACGTATGCGCATAAATTTGATCTTATAAGATATAAGCTATAGCCTCAATCTAATGTGAATGAATCTGGATTGTTTTAGATAAGGGAGCTCACGCTCACACTAATTAGCATAACTCATGCCCAAATTACATGCTTTATAGGGGTGTTTTCACACAATCTGTCCTCTACAGGTACGGATGTGGAGAAAAGAGCTGAGCTGGTCCATAGATGCGGGTGCCTTAATTATGATACCTTTTAAAACACCTAAATTTAACCAAATTCAAAGGAAGCATTACCCAACATGGATTCTTTTCAGAGACAGTGAAAAACAATTCAATCCAAGGTAAATGTTGATTGTATAAAAATTAACTTTTCATATTTTATTTCACATACATTATTTCACACACAAAAAAAGAAAATATTCAAAAATACTTGTTTATCCTAGGTCATTTTATGCTTGTTAGAGTACCATATGGTTAGCTTAGCAACATGCTAATGTTAAACACTATTTAAAATCAATTGTAAGATGTTTGTAAAGTTTGTCAAAGAACATAATATTTAGGCCCGTGTTAGAAATGTGTGCACAGGTTTTACGCACCGATATGAATGAGAGGGAGGGAGAGAATGGACTTTTTTCTCTGTATTGTTGTTTTCAATGTATCCTGCACAGTTGCATGTTGTCTAACAATATGGATTAGTGCAGCTGGAATTAGGTTTATGGAGGAATTAGAGACAGTTTTAGAATCCAAATGAAGTTACTTACACACTGCAGAGGTGAGATTTGGCAGCTCATGAGTTTGTGACTATAGTGAGAAGAACACCGGCATTGAGATATAGGGATTACAGCATGACTTCTCAGTGTTTGCTCTGCCCTCTTCTATTCTGCTACAAAGTCGGTTTAAACTTTAGAGGTTAAGTCCCATGGAAGTTCAACCTGTCCAGCTCTAGATCAGGCCTTGACCTGTGACCTGTGACATTTATGAGGTTTGATCTGCAGAGCTGCAGGAAGAGGATTGTTTTTCCCCTTTGCACTTGTGTTATCTACTGTGCTGTGGTGTGAGACGTGATTGGTGTGAAGGAAGAGTTGGTCCTAACTAAAAAAATAAACAAAATTAAATATATTTTCTAAATTATTATTGGGCCGGAAGGTTGGTGGTTCGATCCCCAGTTCCACCTGACCAAGTGTCGAGGTGTCCATGAGCAAGACACCTAACCCCATGCTGCTCCCGATGAGCTGGATGGTGCCTTACATGGCTGACACCGCCGTCGGTGTATGAATGGGTGAATGTGAGGCAATATGTAAAGTGCTTTGGATGGCCAAAGGGTCTGTTGAAAGCGCTATGTAAATGCAGTCCATTTACCAAATTAGGTTCTAATTGAATTAAAGCACATTACACATTAAAAATGTGCACCATATGTTTAGGGGCCTCAAGGTCTGTAGGCACCTGTTGTATCTGTTTTCAAAATTCTCGCCATTTAGAATTTTTCGAAAAATCTGCTTTCTCGAACTCCTAGGCCATGGCTCTGAATTTCACAAAAATGTAACCAGATCATCTTCAGACCATACTGGGGAAAAAAATATGGAATTCAAATTGATTTGACAAAGCGTTCTCAAATTCAAACTTCCTGTCTGCCATTTAGATTTTATTTCAAAACTTCTTTCTAAACTTTTTTGAAATCCTCTTAGAACGTTTGTCAGATTTTTACCAATTGAATCATATCATATTCAGACCATGCTGGCAAAAAGTTATGGATTTCGAAAGTGGTTATAGACGAAACCGTTTTTAGTCTACCGGATCAACAAAGTCGAGTGATGAACTATTAAATATAATTACTTGTGACTGCATTTATGATTTTTCAGATGATTTCATTTTGCCTAAAATCATCTTAAATTGTCTTTAATTGCTCATTGTTGCAGTTGGTCTGATGCTCCCAGCCATCTTTGTGCTTGGTCCCAATAGTTGCTGCTTGCATTAATAATAATAATAATAATAATAATAATAATAATAATAATAATAATAATAATAATAATAATAATAAAAATATAATAATAATTGCATGTATTATTTATGCACTGAATGAAAAAGACTTTCTAGTACAATTATAAAATCATTTAAATGTTCATTGTGATAAACTTTTGTTATTGAGAGAAAGTGTGTCTATAATATGTAATTGTGTATATTGTATAATTTATATTTTTTTAATATTATAATATTATTATTAATTGCCTCTATTATTTTTGTTAATAATATTATAACATTATACATTATAGAAAATAAACAATAATATAATATTAATACATAGTAAAACTTTTGCATCTAACAGTTAAATGATTTACAAACAAAATAATGGTATCCTTAGAAAGCTGAGACTTTTTACTTTAGTGCATAACATTGGATAATGCATAGGATGTAATTTCCTTTGTAATATTTCATGGCACCCAGTTTTCTCTCTCATCACTTTAAGTACAGACCACAAACTCATAACTAGGCTGAAATATATTTCTTTTCTTTTTTCTTCTTTTTTTTTGCCATCCAGCTGTATCTTCAGAGATGGCTCAGGAAACACTGGTTTGCTCTGTTGAGCAACACTCAGTATGTTTACAGATGATGCTGTTTGCATACCCTCTGACCAAAAATAGCCAAAACCAAGCCTGCAGCTTGTCTATTTCTTCTGTTTCTTCTCTGAAATAAAACTTTGAGGCATTTTTTTAAGAAGCAGAAGAAATGGACATGATGGCGCCTTTCAAAAATATCCAGCAAGGCAGACAGATTTTGGGAGGCAGGCGGATGGTGGACAATGACTGACTGCTCTACAGAAATATTCTAAACCCTGACTGCAAGGAAAACGAAGCAGCCAGCTTTAAAGACCACGAGGAAAAAGAAAGACAGCATCCTTTTGGCTCTCTCTTTTTTTTTCCTCCAGAAGCCAGATTTTTTTGTCACTTATCCTAATGCATTTCTGAAAGATGTCAAGAATGGAACGAAGCAAAATATTTCTCCCTTCCTCCTTATTCAGAAATGCTGTAAAATCAAGTTTTTCTGAAAACACAAGGTTGCAAATATTTAGAAAAATATGTCATTGTAAATTATCTCAGAAGTTGTTTGTAGTTAATGCTTTAGCACATTTTTAAAATGTACAGGGCAGTGCTTTTCTCCACTGACTTTCTTTGATGTTAAAAGTGTTTCTAAGGGTGATGTTTTTAGCTTCTAACCCTAATATGGGGAATGGGAGCATGGTTTGTATAACATTAGCAGCATATTATTAGATGTTTGATAATGTAGTCAAGCCAAAAGTGAATCATATAAATTACAGTTATGTGTCCGATGTTGGAGAGAGCAATACATTAAATGCATTACCATTCTGATATACCGACCTGTAGACGCCCCCTTATAACAATTCGCTCTTTCTCTTCTTTTAAATCAGTTTATGGTTCAAACACGGTGGAATTAAACCAGTATTTCCATTTGCCTTTTGTTTTTTGCTACAATTGACAAAATGGGATTGAGTGGAGGCGTGGACCAATTTGCATAATCATTGATCTATGTATAATATGAAGCAAGGGAGTTACATTTAAGCTATTTTATGGTATGAATAAGTCATTTTCAGAATTAAAAAAAAGCATTTAAATAAGCCATTTTGATTATCAAAGATGAGATGTTTTACTGCTGGGGGACTTTAAACATCCTGTATAGGTTTGACTGATTAAAATAGATACTTGTAAATTAAACATTTACTATAAGGTGCTCTGTGTTTTTTTGTGCGCATTCACTGTGGCTCAAATCAGTTACAATATTTTTTTTTAATAAATGTGTTAACAGTGTTAAAATAAAATGTAACAGCCTTAAATATATCTAATTGAAGCGTTTATTATTATTATTATTAGTATTATTATTAGTAGTAGTAGTAGTAGTAGTAGTAGTAGTAGTATTGGCCAGTCACCGTCAGGGTTTTTGATCAATTTCACAAAAATGTAATGGCCCATAGAATATTGCGTTTTATGAATATATGAGCATTCAGTATATCAAAGAAAGAGCAGACCCTCTGCTTTTAAACAAAAACAAAAATACAACTTTTTTTCTAGCTTCATCCACTTATAGTTTTATATAAAAAGCAACATTTTGAACAAAAAGCTGAAAAAAATCTTGTTTTTGTCATGATCATCGAGTGATGATCAAACACAGATGGGCTAGATCTAATCAATCAACACCTCTAATGCTTGCACAGTCCTACAGCTCATCCTGGGTCAACATTTCATTCAGGCAGTTTTGATTTATATGCTGTTTAATGTTGATGATCACGTTATTTTACATATGCATCTGCTTACATACGATCACTTGGGGGTTTTTTTGCGTCTTCTTCGTCTGTGTTTTAATCAGGATATTTTCAGAAAATGCGTAATAACGCCTCCACCATAGCATATAACTGTGAAAACAGGAAATTCTGTGTTTGGCGGGGAAAAAGTTGAGCAGTACATAAAGTATTGAATGAAAATGTCTGAATTTGAATTTATTTTGCTTAATCTTTGATAAAGTGTGCAAACACAATGCGAGCATGCTGGAACCTGAAAGTGTCCAACTTCACGTTGGCAGCTCCTCCTCGTCTGTATGCGGCAACACTCGTCGATGGGTTACATCCAACCGCAGTCGATGTCGAAACACACCTAATGCCAAAAACGTACTCTTGCTTGTCAAGCCCTCAACCACTCATTTAAATATTTCCTTGTGAAAAGACCTTTCATTCATATTATTGCCATTGACTGACGTCCCAGACTGTTAATCTCTCGGTGGCACATTAGTCTGTTAACCTTTCTCGGTGTGGCATAATGATCCGTGACACCTCATAGGAGATGAGGAGGATCATAGAGCCAGAATTGACTGTAGGACGTTGGGGAGAAATCTCAGAGTTTAGCGCGGTTAGGTCAGGGCTATAAATCTGTAGTAAAAGTCTTCGGTGCAACCAAGAGACTGGAACTGGCTTTGATGCACCGAGCTGGGACTTACTTGGTGCCTGCACGCTCTTCAAAGTACAAACAGCTGTGCTGGAGTATATTTTCAAGTTGTATACAGCTAAGTTTATCAATTCTCCGCTCATATTCAGGAAGGTTTAATATCCCTTTGACCATTCTCACCTCCCTACACTAAACAATTCATAGAGGCTTTTGGATTTCATGTGAAGAAAAGCCTCACCTTTCCTCTAGCTGTCCACTGGGTCATAGAAAGACAGATAACATGCTTGAGGATTCTAAGCACCGCTGAACACTGACCTTCACCATTTTACTCATCATCACCTCCAGACTGCCAGGGCTGGTACGTCTTTTCGGGCCCCTCACAGCACAGTAATGCACTTGATCAAAGCCAGCAAGCCTAGCTGAGTTGATCTTTTGGAAAATGTGCCTCAGTAAAGCCTGCGACTTCTCTGACATTTTGTAGGTCGCACCTAACCATTAAAGGTTGTGAGATGACAATCCTCTCTAAATTTGAGAGCTCTGTCACAAAAGTAGCCTGGCTTATAGTGTGCGTGGACATATCTGGCCCGTGTCATATCCTGACAACCCCAACCTCCTTCACTCTCAGCTGCTGTTATGTATCTAGTAAATGCAAAAAAAGATGATTTGTAAATGATGTGTTTAAAGATTAGCTTGAATGACAAACTGTTAGCTACTGTAAAAGGATTTGATATTTGCTGTGTTGTGGTCACTGTTGAATGAGCGATATAAAAATTGTATGAATGATTTGAGAAGTTAATGTGATAAACATTATTTCATTAAGGTATATGGGTGAAGCTATTGAAGACATTAGGTGTCTTTTCAGATTTCAGATGATGATCACGTAGGTTTTAGTTTTGCTTTAAACACGGATTATTCCTGGCAGCTTAAAGATATGAAAGGAAAACCCGTTCAGTTATATCAACAAATGTTAAAGCAGTGGCATTACATCAAGTTTTTATCTTTAATGGGATGCAGATAATTAATATTTATTCAGCAAATTGATATTATAATTTAATAATTTGCCTCTAACTGCTATTAAATCATCTGTTGATGTATTAATTATTATAAACAAATTATTCTTAAATGAACACTCCACCCTTTTTAGAAATAGGGCTTATTCAACTTATTTCCTATTTAGAAATGTGGGCAAATGCATTTTTTTTCTCAGTGACATGCTAGCTGGCAACATAGCATTCCATTTATTATGCTAAGCTAAGCTAGCCAAACTAAAACAGTACATGCACTGAGACAAAAATGCATTTGCCCACATATCGTAATTCCTCAAATAAAGACGGGGCCTTTATTTACCTGAACTGCCGATGGGAACCGGCTTTTATTTGAAGCAGGCTTTTATTAGGGGCAGGCCTGTATTTCTAATTTCATCTGTTTAAAATATAACTGCTTTAAGTAAACCGTTTTCAATTTAAAGTGATCGTTCCAGTGGACAAATATAATTGATTTATTTAAGAAACATTTGCAAAAATATCACCATACAACAACATAATACGCATTTTTGTAACTCTGTGCGCAGCTCCGCATCCGAAGATGAACGAGTTCTCGTCGAATCTAGCCGAGCATGACGTTTCATCACACCGCACATTAGGTGCTTATATTTACTAAATGAGCCTGCAAAAGCAGAAATACGCCATTTTAAATAAAGATCCATGTTTAATCAAATAAATAAATTAAATCACGACACTAAAGGTTAGTAAAATTAGGAAATATTTAAAAGATCGTTCATTTAGTGCATATTTTGTTCTCATGTCACAAGTAGGCTAATAATATCAAGCCAAGGTTTACTGAGTTTTACACGATTCTTTTGTGGTGTGGTTTTTGGTGAAATGTACTAAAATAAATATTATCACCTAAATATCATCAACAGTCAGCGGAGGCTTGCGCAGCGGAGACGAAAGTATAGGCGAAAGTAAATGCGAATGTATATAGTATAATATAATATTTAATATATAGTTTAATAGTATTAAACTAAACAAGGCGTGAGACACGGCGCTGCGCGGAGCCGAGCTTCGAGGCTTGTGTCCGACCACCTTAAAACATAAAAGAGACCAGAGGCTAATATCTTAATCAGCTCCCTAGTTCAGTAGTCAGGGCACTGATCAGGACATACCGGTAAGTCAATGGACTCCATTGATCAGTGCCCTGACTACTGAACTAGGGAGCTGATTAAGACGCGCGCATTGTGCAGATCGATATTTGTAGCCTGCCTGACACAGCATTTTCACAGACGTCGCATTGGGGCGCGTGGCATCAGGATGGTTTCGCTCCATCGTGATGTCGGTCAGCCGTCACGTCTCAACCCTATTGAACATTACGATTAACTTGAATGCATATTAAATGAACGGCATTTAGGAGATTATCCACACCTTTTCCCCGGCCTTTATTTGTTCGTGCTGACCACGCCCCCGGCCACTATCAGAGGCCCGGCGTTTAATTGACTACAGGCTTTTATTTATTTGAGGAAATACGGTATCTAAATGTAGGAAAGAAGTTGAATAAGCCCAATCTCTAAAAACGGTTGAGTGTTCCTTTAAAGGTATAATATGTAAGATTTATGGATTCAAATATCTACGTATACCGTATAAATCATGTCCATGTGTCGCCTATCAATGATGTCATACTCAAATGACCCTCATTTTCCGAAACCATGGAAACACCAATGACTTCTTTAAAATATTATGTGTTTTATTAGACAGGTGAGCAACTGTTTGGATGGACTCTCATCAACAGAAAATTAATCATTGTTATATAGTTCAAAACAGTCTTATTGTTTAAATCTCATTTTCTTGATTTACAGCGAGTAGCATGTTTTACCATGTATAATATTGATCTAGCATATGCATGAGTGGAAGAAGTGGAACCGGTCGTCTGCGGCTTAAGAAAAGCTTTGTGAAATTAAGGCATCATGAAGCTATGCCTTTGTTTTGAATAAGTGACCTCTAGTGGTGAAAAATTACATTTTGTTGCTGTAATGTTCATGATATTATAAGGATTGCACCAATCTGAACATTGTGGGTGATAAAAAGCTATATAAAATATGTTGCTTAAATAGACTAAAAATAAAACATTGTCATGCAACCCTACTGGCACATATGAAGGCAGATAGATTTTGCCAGCAGTCTTGCCTATCTAATGATTTTAGCATGATGATATTACAATAACAATGCTGATGTGCTGACACAAGATAGTAATAGGATGCCATCTTAATGATCACACAGCAAGTTGTCCTTTTCTCTGGAACAGTGGACACTTGTACTTTTTGGATATTTGTGCTAGGTAATATGTGTTGGCAATTGATTGTGTATCTATGTTTGTTTGTGTGTGGAGATATGAGATATTGAGTACGCATAGTGGCTTGTCGTTGTGCATCAATATTTCAGCCAGCGGGAAAAGAACTCACAAAGAGAGTTAGTCTCCTCTCCACACTTTTACACAGCTGGACAGTGTCAACACACAAATTATGTCAGCTGGCAGCGGGGTGGGGGGAGGCAGCAGTCAGCACAGCATAGTGCCACAAAGCTGAAGAGGGCTGTGATTTATAAAGCCACCTAATGACAATTTGTTAATATAGTCTTCTACAGTACTTTTCAGCAGTGGTTGTTTTGCTGGATATAATTGTGTTCTATTATATTTTATATTATTTTTTAAATTCATATTTAGACCATAGTGTATCTATTTTATGTTATTATTTTAAAAAAAATGTATGAAAATGTTAAATTTAGTCTATAGTGTACCGATTTTAATTTAAAAAAAAAACAAAACAAAAAAAACAATGGACCAGTAATCTGCAGTGTAGCTATTTTTATTTATAATTATTTATTTATTTATTTATTTATTTATTTATTTATTTATTTATTTATTTATTTATATAATTGTATTATTGTGTTTTATTTTTATTTAAATTATTGGGACTAGTGTACCTATTATTGTTTTATTTCATTTTTTAAATATTGGTTTTATAATGGGATTTTCTGGAATTTATTTTGCTACACATATATACACAAAAAATACTCTCTATAGTTGGTCCAACCCCATATGATTAGCATTTTTTTTTTTTGTTTTTTTTTACATACGATACATATGATTATTTCATATCTCTCCATCTACACTAAACTGTCTAAAATGATTGTATGGACCAGGAGCTTTTTTTGGGGGGGGCTATTCACAGCAAAGAAAAGGAGCCGTGTAAACATTCTTCAAAACATATTTTGTTTTTAAGGAAAGAAAGTCAGATGGTTTGGAATAAAATACAACAAAAAAAATGTTATCTCTTTTTTACTTTTCATTTTTGGGTGAACTATTTTTGTTAGTGCTCCATCAGTGGCGTCACTAGGCCCAATTTAGGAGGGCTTTAGCCTATAGTGTTTAAAAATGACTAGTGTTTGAAACATTACATGTTGAATTTTTATTTTATTTTTTATCAACATTTTTCCCATATATTGCCGATCTAGATAATTATGGTAATATAAAGTCTGTCTATGTTTTTAATTAATATTATTACACGGCTCTGTGAAATACTTGATTCTGATTGGTCAATCGCGCATTCCAGCGGTAGGCCTACGTTATTTCCAGATAACACCCGCTCATACGGGTACTACGAGTTATCTTGACCGGTACTACTTCTATGCTTAATGCTGGCGCCATCTTGTGGCTTAAACAGCCTTGGGTTACAATGGAAGACTTCAAGGCAGGTTTCCTTTATAACGTTTTTAATATAGATCTTTTTCTTACACAAACGCATCGATTCGAATCAGAAGGCTCTATTAACCCTTCAAAGCCGTGTGGAGCATGTTATTTGATGGACAGCTGCATTTTTTATGGACTTCAAACACAACTACAACAACTGCTGGGATTAACGTTAGCCTGGACTTTTTAAATACATCTCCGATTGTATTTGTCTGAAAGAAGAATGTCATATACACCTATGATAACTTGAGGGTGAGTAAATCATAGGCTTGGTTTCATTTTTGGGTTAACTAATCCTTTCAGCATTCATTTTCAACATTTAGCAGCAATAGATAAAGGCTTAAAGCAGGTTGGAACTGTTTTCCTTCGCTGAAGCTTTGCGTAAGAGCTAATAAAATATTTAATCTCGAGACAATATTTTGTGTCTAATAATTATTTATGTGAGACTAGTAGCCGTGTAATAAGCGGGATAATGTACACCCAGCCGGTTTTTATCGCAGAATAAACCCCTTCAGAGTGATGCAAGACCCCTCCACTTCGCGTCGGGGCCCTGATCACTTTGTCGGGGTTTATTCTGCGATAACAACCGGCTGGGTGTACAGTAGGCTATCCCTTACTTAATGCATATTAGCTGGTTATTTAAAAGAATAAATTAATTCAGAGATTTAATTAGAACCCACTGTATTGTTCATGACTACCCTATAAACAATATCTTATATAAAAACAGTAAAAACATCACACTCTCATTGTGGGCTTAGCCCCCCTAATATTAAAGTCCTAAAATCGGCACTGTGCTCCATGTTGTTGACCCTCTCATTCACATGTACCTTGCACACTTTTTTTACGTTTTATTCGTACATTTTACAAGAATAAACCATTTTTTTCTTCTGACTTATTTTGAAGTGATTCTTCCTAACTCATGCTCTCTAGCCTTGTTACAGGGAAGCATGCTAGAACTTGAGTGTGGAGCTTGACAAAGTTTAGCTTCAAGAAGTGAACTTTTTAACTCTTATTTAGGTTATTCAGATTCAAAGACAGGGTTTGAATACAATATTGATGGTGTTTTTAGCTCTTGTACAAGATGTTCTAGTTCTTTTGCCTGTCAGTGCCATCATTTGTTACAGAGGTGAAGAGTTTTGTTTGCTCCCCTGTTCTAAAAGACCTTGGTCCGTCCACACACAGTACGTCCTCAGTCTTTTATTGACATTTAAAGGAAAACCCATACCCACAATGTCTTAAGTCAGCCAGCTTTGACGTTTTTAATCACACTCTTTTGCTCTTATAATTAATGTAGCCATAATGGTGTTTTTCTAGATGATGAAGGTGGCATGATTAATCAAGTGAGAACCCTTTCAGAGATCATACATTTTAATGAACCATATTACACTGGCGTTGTGTTTTAGCACAACACAATATGAAATTAAATCCATGCGCAAACAGTTTGGCCGCAGGCCTGGGCAGACGTGCAGCTGGGAAGCCTCCATGCTCTGCTGAGTTTGCTGCGCTGACACAAAACAACTTTACTAATGGAATCGTTTGAATTGTGAGGAGATGGTCTCAGTTATTGATCTTACTGACAAAACAGCATTAAAATTCAACATAGTCTGACTTAACGCACAATAATGGAGAAAAAAAAATAGGCTTGAGTTTGTCAGAATCTTTAAAATCGCCCCCTGAATTTTCAACTCAAATCGATGCTTGTTAATAGTCATTCAGCACAATCGTAATAGTCATCAATGTCAAGTAGATGAGCTGCAGAGCTGAGTGAACTTAAAGTGATTGGATGCTAGTAAATGGTGATTGTCTCTTTAGAATCTGTGGTGATTTCATGAGGTTTGATAAACCATGCTGGACATAGAGGTAGGCCCCAATCTAATTCATTACAACCTAAAGATTAAGACAATGGAATTCTAGTTGGCAAAAAAAACATTTTGGGACTATTTGCATTAATTAGCATAAAATATATCATTAGTCTCGAGACTGTTCCAGTTAGTGAATACATACATAGATCTTCTGTTAATAAAGGCATTTATGTAGCGCTTTCATATGTACTAATATACACCCAAAGCACTATACACTCATGACAGGGGTGGTATCTCCTCAAATATCATAACACTGAGTGTTTGGCATGGTAATGGATATGACAATGCTATATATATTTGGTCTTGGTGTATAGTAAGTATGGGATTTGCTATTGCCAATACATACACTCAGGGATGGAAATTAACTTTTTTGTCCACCGGCCACTGTGGCTGGTGGATTTCAAAATCTACCAGCCACTCAACGTTTTTACCAGCCACTTTCTTGTTTTTAACCGATAATGTGTAACTGCATGTGAAAATTAATACTGCAAGCTCTACAATACTTAAGCTGTTTATTTAATCTCAAATCTCAATGAAATACTGACATTTTTTCACTCTTATACACACACAAACCATGAACTGATATACATTTCATTAAATGAGTAGGGCTCTATGTTCTCTCTCTTTTTTTTTTTTTACCTGGATGTGGCATTTGGATGATTCTTTTATGGCTTCCAGTTTTAGGTTTTTAGTACCAACAATGAAACTACTAGTTTTGGCATCTTCTGAAGCGTGTTGACGACATACCGAGCAGAACATTGTCAGTAGGGATGCCCCGAAATAAAAATTATTGGCTGAAACCGAAGCACTAAAAGAAATTATGCCAATTATCCATTGCATTTATGGCTAATGCTATGACTGAGTAACTTTACTAAAAATCAAGGCATTGCAATTGCATTAATTAATATTAAAGTTTCAAATAATAAATCAATTACAAATTATGCAAATATTTATTTAGCACATTGCAACATCAAACAGTATAAAATAAAATTCAAAGTAAAATGTTTAACTTGATCTCACTCATGTGTACATTAAATAATAATGTACAGGTCTACTAGCCTACAGAAATGTAATAAAGTAATCAAATGTAAAATAACTGCATATTTAACTGTTTAAATGAAAGATTATTCCTTATTAAACTTACAAAAGCTATTCAATCAAGAGCAGTGAGTGATGTCCTTATCGTTTGTTTGACATTAAACATAGCAGTAAAGGCTACTGCCCCTTTAAGACCTAATAGAGGGATATGCGTCATCTTTCACGACTGTATAAAGTTCACTTAAGGCATATTCAGACTATGTCTGCTAGAATTCTCATCAAAATGAACATGTTGGCATACTTTTTGTGTGAGTTTGTCCGTTTAAGCACAAGACTTGAAAGAGAACTCAATATTTGCGCGCTGTGAGACGGGTTCGCGCTTCCGGATGACAGTGACGGATCTTCTCTCAGTGCGCGCGAGTTATTATGGTTATTATTCGCGTCTTCTGGCACTACATCCGGGTAATGACGGCGAAAACGACTGGTCATATTCGGACATACATAGTGCGGCCGCACTCGCATTCACTGAACACAGTTTATAAAGAGGGGAAACAGTATGCTATTTTTATTTACCCGCCACGGTGGCCGGTAGGTGAAGCGAGTTTACCCGCCACAACGCAAAATCACCCGCATTTGGCTGGTGGCGGGTGCTAATTTCCATCCCTGCATACACTGCTTTATCCCAGTGTTTATCCACAACTGACAATGTATATCTTACTGCCAATACATACTTACTTTGCTGTGAGCAGGTAAGACATGCTGCTGCTGTACAATAGCATACATTAATTAACTATAGCAGACCTATACAGGTGGAGCTGGGGAAGGAGGAGGGTTTCTGAATGTGCACTACAAATGCTACAGCAACTGCTGACCAAAAATGTGAAGGTTGAGCAGCGAGCTCATGCAGCAGGCTATTGGTACACCCGGAAACCAATCAGCTGTGCCCTATAGAACAGCGTAAACGTTGGGAACCACTACTATAGAGATTGATATAAGAGCTGATTGAGTTACGAACCAGCTTGCACCATCTAGAGTTTCATGACAGAACTTTGTATTTAGATCGATTGATTGATTGACTGTTAGGATATCATCTTGAAGTTCTCGATATTATCATACCAATTTCAGTTTTTTATCTTTTTTTTTTACTGTGAGACTAACACTTATACCACTAAAGGGTTAATTCTATCATTAATTCCTCACCTTCATGTCGTACCAAAACTGTAAGACCTTTGTTCCTCTTTGGAACTCAGATTAAGATATTTTTGATGAAATCTGAGACCCTCTGACACCCTCCATATACTGCAATTTAATTACCAATTTCAAGGACTAGAAAGGTAGGAAAGACAATGTTAAAATAGTCCATGTGACTCTACTGGTTCAACTTTAATTTTATGAAGCGACAAGAATACTTTTTGTGCACACAAAAAAAAAAAAAAAAGTTTATTCAACAATTTCTCCACGTCTGTGTCAGTTTCCTACGCTGTTGACGTAGTAAATACAGTGCAGCACTTCCAAGTTGCGTCAGGGCTACGCCAGAACACCGGCTTACCATTGGTCGATCCTGTTCACGTGAACACAACACATGCGTGTGATGCTGACGCAGAAGCTGGCCAACGCAAACGGTGTAGGAGACTGACACAGGCGAGAAGAAATTGTTGAAAAAGTTATTTTTGTGTGTGTTTTTGCACACAAAAAGTATTCTCGTCACTTCATAACATTAAGGATGAACCACTGGAGTCACATGGAGGGGTCAGAGAGCTCTTGGATTTCATCAGAAATATCTTAATTTGTATTCAGAATATGTCTAAATGGTTTGGAATGACATAAGGGTGAGCAATTAATAACAGAATTTTTGGGTAAACTAACTCTTTAAAGTTGAAGATTTATAAATAACTGACAGGATGGAAAGTGAAATTAAGGAAATGATTATAAATAAAAAATATATGAAATGTATGACATGATTACCAATGGGGAAAAAAAAACATTTCCCCAGAAACTTTTTGATTAGAGTAAAACCTGAAAAAGCATCTGGGATATTTCTTAATAAATTGGCAGTTTTTTTTATGTGAGAACTTGCATCTGAAGACATGACATAAATTGCAAAATCTGTCATCTGAAATGTTTGCTAACTTAATTATGATATTGTGATAAAAGAAAACAAACTGATAAGATTGGCATCTTTAGAACTAGAAGAGAAAACGTTTAATATTTTAGCCAGTTAAACCCAGTGCACCACTAGTTGTCAGAAATGTATAATTTGAGAGAAAGCATAACATTTTTGATGCAGTGCTCTTAAACAATACCTGCTTTTTTTACTACAGGATTGGCTGAGCAAGTTTGGGTATCTCCCACCTTCTGATCCTGTGAATGGGCAACTACAGACCAAGGAAGCTCTGACAAAAGCAATCAAAGCCATGCAGAGGTTTGGAGGGCTGGAGGAAACTGGAGTGTTAGGTCAGTACATGCTTTAATTTTCATAATAAAGCTCTGATCCACATTGTCCTTGGTTGTTCTCCGTGCATTTTTGGATGTTTTAAGTCTCATGTCCATCCAGTTTACTGCAGCTGGCAGATTCTCTTGCAGTCTAGGACCAAAAAAGCATCACCCTATCTGCATGCTGCACATGTGTCTGAATCTGTATTTATGCATGTATGTGCTTCCCTGCAGACCAAGCAACCTTAGGCTTAATGAAGACCCCTCGCTGCTCTTTGCCAGATGTGTCAGAGCCAGAGATGTCAGCAGGAAGACGAAAGCGAGCACTAGCTCCTCAGAATAAGTGGAACAAGAGGCATCTTTCCTGGAGGTATATTCACCATATTGGGTCTGAAACTGTCTGAGGGTTTCTGTCAGACAGCTGTACATCAGAGATGCATTCAATACATGTCAATTCGATACTTGAATTGTTGCCTCAGATATAGTAAGAGCTGATGGAAAGAGACAGAATTAGTGATGCAATGAAATGAGAGTTCTTGGCCAAGGCTGGAAATTCTGGACAATACTGGGCTAGAAAAATATTGGTGATTGGTTTGGTTTGGTTTGGTTTGGTTACTTTATTGTCCCCGAGGGGAAATTCTGCTTGGGCACAGTGCATAGTTGCTTCTTAAAAGAACATCACAAACATAAAAAACACCACAGACATCACAGATCACACAAATACTGCTTGGGCATAAGGCAAAGGTAATTCATTAAAAAAAAAAAAAAAAAACACATTATTGACAACTCAGGTCCATGAATGAAAGTGCATGTGCTAAAGTGCTTATATGTTTATTGCACGTTGCCCTAATAGCACCGGAATCATAGATAAACTTCTTTATTTTCCTTTCTTCCTCTTTCCCTTTGGACACAGCTCTATTTTACATTGTTCAGCAGCTTAATGGAGGCTGGCACAAATGATAATTTTAAGCGATTCGTTTTACATTTTGGTACACGGAGTCATCTTCCTGATGGCAGGGTTTCGTATTCAAGGAAGAGGGGATGTTTAAGATCAGATTTAATTTTCATAGCCTGTTTCATAATTGTCTGATCATACAGGGTCTGAATAGGCTCATAGTCTCTCCTTCCTATAATTTTCATAGCCGTTTTGTGCATGTTGGCAAGCTTGTTTTTCAGTTTTAGTGTTAAGTTGCCAAACCAAGCACTAATTCCATATCTGATGACACTCTCCAATATTGCACGGTAGAAGATCATCATGATCTGACTGCTCACTCCATACAACCTTAATCGCCGCAGAAAATAAAGCCTCTGCTGCAGTTTATTGCACAGGTTATCAACATGTGTATTCCAGCAGAGAAGATTATCGATGTGGACACCTAAGTATTTGTATGAGGACACCTGAGTTACTTCCTGGTTTTTAATGACCACTGGCTTGTGGTCTGTAACTTTCCTCGGGTCAAAGACCATCTCCTTTGTTTTATGAATGTTTAAAAATAGATAATTTCTGTCACACCATTTAACGAATGTATCTATTTCATCTTGGAACATAGAGGAGTCTACATCCTTGTATAAAAGGCTCAAGATCGCGGTATCATCTGCAAATTTCATTATATAGTTGTTAACGTGAAATTTCCTACAGTCATTGGTGTACAATGTAAACAGTATTGGTGACACTACACAACCTTGAGGAACTCCTGTGTTACAGTATTTGACCTCCGATAGTGTCCGGTTGACCCTCACTTGCTGTGCCCTGTTGTTTAAAAAAGAATAAAACCATTTAATTAAGATAGTATTAACGTTCATGTTTTTAAGCTTCTCTAAAAGCACATGAGTTTGGACTGTGTTAAAAGCTGAACTAAAGTCGACAAACAAGATTCTAGCATAAGCGTTTATGTTTTCGAGGTGTTTAAAAATAAAGTGAGAGATGCATAGAATTGCGTCATCAGTACTGCGTTCTTGCTTATAGGCAAACTGGTACACATCTAGTTTTGACTCTACATCCTTCATAAGTAAAGACACAACGAATTTTTCAAAACATTTCATTACAGTCGAGGTTAGAGCTATAGGACGAAAATCTTTATTTTCTGAGGCGCCTGTTTTTTTAGGCAATGGAGTTATAATTGATTTCTTCCACAGAGTTGGGACAGTATGAGTAGCCAACGACTGCTGGATTGTATTACTAGACAATTTTGGGCTGCGTGCTGATTTTATAGTTAGAAAATACTGGCTTATACTGTGGTTTTTCAGAATATTCTAATTTTGTAGCTAAAAATATTGGGTTATATTCAGATTTTATTGCTACAAAATATTGACCTATTCTAATTTTTTTGGCTTATTCTAATTATTCAAATTTTTAGCTAGAAAAAAAAAATCTGATTTTATATCTAGGAAATATTTGTGACCTGTGCTGGTAAAATTAGTCAGAATACACATGGGAAAAGTTTGAGCTAAAGGCAAAACAAGTGCAAAATGATTTTGAGGAGTTCATTGAGCCCTCATTTAGCGATCCCAATGCTCCAAATAGCAATTAAACATCTAAAAGTATCTTTATTTGTATGTTTTCTGAGAGTAGTGCCTTTCATCTTCCTTACTCTGACTGACAGATCCAAAACGCGCGCACAAAGACGCCTCAGGCAGCGTGCAATCACAGTATACACAGAATTGCAGTATTTCAAAATATCCGTCTTTGAGAGTATTCACGCACACATTATCTGTTGTCTTAAACGTGCAGTATGCAACTTTTGGCCACTAGGGGTCACTCATTCAAAATAATAACAACAGACGTACTTTGATGACGTCGGGAAAGTGCGTGTGCTCATGGGAGTTGTTGTCATTATTGCCACTGTCAACCAGCGAATCTGGCATCTCCAGCAGAAAACATGTTCACTGACAAGGTAATTGTTATATTACATCTCTATTATTGTTAAGTTTAGTTACGGCTTTTCACGTTATGTAATGCCAATCTAATGAAATAGCAGCGAGCTACCGTTACTTAACAAACTTATCAGTAACGTTAGATAATGTGCGAGACAGAATGTTGTGCGGGCGGTCGCTATGTCAACACACCTATAAGTTGGTAGGCTATGTTGACATATTAACCGCGCATCATAATTTGAGTTACTCAAATTATAGATATATTGACATGGCATCCGCGATTGTCGAACATTCTGTATATCAACTGTTCAATAAGGAAATACATTTCAATTTAGTTTATCATTACCAACATAAAACAGTAAATGAGAGAACCAGGACCAGCAATACGTTGTTCATTGGAACACGCGCTGTGTCGCTCCCCACGTTCATCAATCATTCTAATAAACATTTATTTTGGAACTCAGAGATATATGAATAAGTAGATCATTATTAAATCAATATTATATGTAGCTAGTATTAACATATGATAAAAGTGACGGTCACCTTATATTAATTGACCAAGATAGTGGCATATTACCTTATGAAGCTAACGTTACTTTCTCCAGCTACATATAAAACCAATAATAGCTAGTCCATCTGCGTTTTACACATGACATCATCGTGTCACCAAATATACGGATAGAAATATACTTTTGAATCAGTTTTAAAAAGTCTCAGTTTCAGTCTCCAAAAACAAAGAATCCGCCTGTTTGAAAAGCCGATGCAATACAAAATGTAACGTTATACGTATTCAGCTAAACACGTCTCAATGTGGTCAAGATCGCTATGCAATATGCAAACATACAGCATGTTATGATTATATGATTATTATGTTAGCTGAATGGTTACTTAAATTACCTGTTTATTAAAACGAAAGCGAGATCAGCATATCTCTCTGCAGTCCGAGCTTGTCACGAAGATTTCGCCATCTTTCAAAGGCTTCTCCAAGGTTTACACGTCTCTTGCTTCTTCTACTGTCCCCAAAATCTTCTCGGGTCATTTTT
Organism: Pseudorasbora parva; assembly: GCF_024679245.1. Taxonomy (NCBI): domain Eukaryota; kingdom Metazoa; phylum Chordata; class Actinopteri; order Cypriniformes; family Gobionidae; genus Pseudorasbora; species Pseudorasbora parva. The sequence goes on along the minus strand of NC_090189.1, from coordinate 14,897,201 downwards.
TTTCACCCGTACGTTTGCGCTTTGTTGAGCTGGCAAAACGTACAGGCAAAGAGTAGTCATGATCCATTATCATACAGACTTTTTTATACTGGTGTTCCCCTTATACTGTCTGTCAGTGTTCCTCTTTGAGTTTGGCGGTTCCGCCGAGTTCCGCAGGGAGCAAGACGCAAACGTTGATATGACGTGAAAGACTGGCGACATAACGGAAATAAAGACACGGTCCGTGTCTTCGAATTAAAATATTAATTTCTCTGGATTTAGAAGTTAATTGGAACTGTCGGGATAATGTAAACACACAACTTTAAAAAATATATAACATAGATATAGTGATCTTTTATATTTTTAATGCTGAAACATTACATATTGTGCCTTTAAGTAAATGTTTGGTTAACTTTTTGGTTAATTTTAAGGTATGGTTGCTCAGTGATTTTGTTTTGGAACCTTCAGAAAACTTAAACTTGATTTTCGCAAAACTGACTTTGCTGACTATCAATTTAAACATTTATAGCTCAGTAATTTTTGGTCCGATACAAACAAATCATTTTGAAGTTGTTGTTTTTTTAAATAGAGAATGTTAAAATAACCGTACCTAGTTTTTTTTAAAGATTTGCTCATTGCAACTCCGTTTGCCAGCACTGTTCACATTTGGCTATATTCTTATTTTATGTCTTGAAAATATTGTATTATAGTCTAACTAAAAAATATTGGGTTGAATTTTAATTTTATAGCTAGATAAAATTGGCCTTGTCAAAAATTCATCAACTCAAGCTTTTCCCATTTTCATCATAGAAACTATCCTCAACACCAGTCTTAAGGCTGTCTGTTTTGAAGACAGACTAACAGTGTTATCGTGTGTGCTCTTGAAGTGTGTGTTGTGCTGTGTGTAATATTGGGTTTTGTTTACAGACACTTGTCTCGGGTTTCATACCATGTTGTTTCCTGTTTCTCATTATAGAAGCCCACTGTGATCTCACATTCTCTATGTTGTCAATCACAAAGGCTCACACTCAATCCACTCTTACCTATAGGGTAAAATACACCTCTTCGACTACCTGTTATTTTGTATTTGGTAAAACATCAATGTTTAGGCATGTTTGTTAGTTGTAGGTAGAGTTATTTTATGCCCTGCAAATTAGGTCTCTGTGCACATTCTCTGTGCTGGGAAATATATTGTCTTGCAATCAATACAGCATTTCAATGATAAATGTATCTACTTCTTCATCCACTCGCGGATAAGAACATTTAAAGGGGGGGTGAAATGCTGTTTCATGCATACTGAGCTTTTTACACTGTTAAAGACCTGGATTCCCATCCTAAACATAGACAAAGTTTCAAAAACTAATGTTGGATGTTTGATGGAGTATTTCTGTGTCAAACCCGGATGTGTTTCTCAATTCAGGACATTTCTTGATGTCCTCATCTGAATGGTGTCATCAGTTGTGGGTTGGTAGTAATTTCATAATATTTAAATACCTCATGAAATGTATTGATGAGTGCTGTTTTCTTTCCTGAGTTTTTATTAAAACTAAGTTGGCAAAAAATCAGACAATAATAAACAATATACCTTTTAGAGTAAGTGCAGCAGTATTAACTCTTCCCCTGCCATTGATGAGTTGACTTGTCATTCATGATAAAATGCTTCCCTGCCATTGAGTTTTTGTTGGCTTTCTGTGTTTTCACTGTAATACTCTAGCGGGTGCTATTACGTATCCCGTGTTGCCAAATCCATTGTTTTCCCACACAATTGGGCTACTTTTTTAAGTTGTTGCCATGGGCAAAAAAAAAAATCTGCAGGTTGATTTCCATCCCCATAAGTACAATTTACCCCCTAGATGTGCAAATTCATTAGAGAATTCAGAGAAAATCTCATTGGACTATTTTTAGGTTACTTTGGACTGGCCATTGGGCTACATTTGTTGCACAGAACTGGCAACCCTGACAATATCTCCAGATAAAATCGCAGGCAATCTCATATGTGACCCTGGACCACAAAACCAGTCTTAAGTGACACAGGTATACAGGTGCTGGTCATATAATTAGAATATCATCAAAAAGTTTAATTATTTAACTAATTCCATTCAAAAAGTGAACATTTTATATTATATTCATTCATTATACACAGACTGATATATTTCAAATGTTTACTTCTTTTAATTTTGATGATTATAACTGACAACTAAGGAAAATCCCAAATTCACTATCTCAGAAAATTAGAATATTACTTAAGACCAATACAAATAATGGACTGAAAAGTGTGAATATGAAAAGTATAAGCATGTACAGCGCTCAATACTTAGTTGGGACTCCTTTTGTCTAAAATTACTGCAGTAATGCGGCGTGGCGTGGAGTCGATCAGTCTGTGGCACTGCTCAGGTGTTATGAGAGCCCAGGTTGCTCTGATAGTGGCCTTCAGCTCTTCTGCATTGTTGGGTCTAGCATATCTCATCTTCCTCTTCACAATACCCCATATATTTTCTATGCAGTAAAGGTCAGGCGAGTTTGCTGGCCAATTAAAAACAGGGATACCATGGTCCTTAAACTATGTTCTGGTTGCTTTGGCATTGTGTGCAAGCGCCAAGTCCTGTTGGGAAATGAAATCTGCATCTTCATAAAGTCTGTCAGCAGCAGGAAGCATGAAGTGCTCTAAAACTTCCTGGTATACGGCTGTGTTGACCTTGGACCTCAGAAAACACAGTGGACCAACACCAGCAGATGACATGGCACCCCAAACCATCATTAACTGTGAAAACTTTACACTGGACCTCAAGCAACGTGGATTGTGCACTTTCTCTTCCTCCAGACTCTGGGACACTGATTTCCAAAGGAAATGCAGAGATGATAACTTTGGACCACTCAGCAGCCCTTTTTGTCTTTAGCCCATGCGAGACGTTTCTGACGCGGTCTGTTGTTCAAGACTGGCTTGACACAAGGAATGCGACAGCTGAAACCCATGTCTTGCATATGTCTGTGTGTAGTGGTTCTTGAAGCACTGACTCCAGCTACAGTCTACTCTTTGAGAATCTCCCCCACATTTTTGTCTCTTGCCCTCCTTGTGCAAGGTGTCAAAATTCGTCTTTTGGACAGCTTTCAAGTCAGTAGTCTTGCCCATGATTGTGTAGCCTACAGAACTAGACTGAGAGACCATTTAAAGGCCTTTGCAGGTGTTTTGAGTTCATTAGCTGATTAGAGTGTGGCACCAGTGTCTTCAATATTGAACCTTTTCACAATATTCAAATTTTCTGAGATACTGAATTGGGGATTTTCCTTAGTTGTCAGTTAAAATCATCAAAATTAAAAGAAATAAACATTTGAAATATATCAGTATGTGTGTAATGAATTAATATAATATAAAAGTTTCTCTTTTTGAATGGAATTAGTGAAATAAATCAGCTTTTTGATGATATTCTAATTATATGACCAGCACCTGTATTTGTGGCAATAGCCTATAATACATTGTATGGGTCAAAATTATCAAATTTTCTTTTATGCCAAAAATCATTAGGATATTAGTTAAAGATCATTTATACATATATAAATGTATTATTAGTAAGGGCTTCGACAACTTTAATGGCAATTGTCACAATATTCTTTTTAAATTTTAGATTTTCAAATAGTTAGTCTCGGCCAAATAGTGTACTTATTAATTCAGCTTTCAGATGATGAATAAATCTCAATGTAAAAAAAAAAAAAAAAAACCTTATGACTGGTTTTGTGGTCCAGGGTCACATACGTAAGCAGATGCATAAAATAATGTGATTTTCAATTTAATCAGCCATCATGATTTTATTTACAATCATTTTATTTTATTTCATTTTTTTTATTTTTTATTTACATTGTTTGGACATCTTTGAGCACGTAAGCAAACCCTTATCCCAAAACCTACCGATTTGTATATTATATAAAATAAAACACAGGATACCTTGAATAGAAAGTCATCATACATATTTGAAACAACTTGAGGGAAATTTTGAGAACTAGTTTTGGTTGAATTGTCAAATGCAGAGACATTGCCGATAGAGGATGGATACCCGACCCGAGCCCGACGGGTTCCGACGGTACCCGACGGGTCGGGCCGGGTTCGGACAGATATTTAGAAATGACGTTCGGGTTCAGGTCGGGCTCGGTCACGTCAGCGCGAAAAGGCATTGAACCTTTTAAATTTAAAACTGCTTATTATGCAAGTAGCCAATGGGCCTGTTTAACTTGATGCAATGGTTTGTTTTTGTGATTAAAATACATGCATAATATTACCCTAACATCCGTCTTCCTGCATGCGGAAATTTGTTTATGTCGCCGTGACAACAACTCGCAACACGTGCGTGCATATTGCCCGCGGCATCCCTGTCATTCCAGTGAGCGCAACTTCAGCGCTGCTGGCAGCAGGACAGCCTTGAAGCCATCCGCAGTTGATGCAATCCTTTTTCTACATAAAACCTCGATTAGCCTAAACTTTGATGGATAGATTATGTAAATAGATCCCATGTTGCAGTTTAGGAAACATACAGTTTGAGAAAATTGGTAAGATGACTTTCATTTCAATAAGCATTTAAATTGTGTTACGTTAATGTTTTGTTCTGTTAGCTTGGGCCATTTTTAGCAGACCTTTGTTCATTTAATTTCAGTTGGCTATTTGATTGGGCTCTGTGTAACGTTTGATGCCCCGTGTGCGCGCTGATGCGCTCGTCTGTAAACATTTCAGAATGGCTTCCTTACAGTTGCTTAATAAAAGCGGGATTTCCACACAAACAAACGTGCGTGTCATTAGTATATGAGGGGAAAAAATTGATTTTAACTGTCGGGCTCGGGTCGGGCTCGGACATAAATATTTGAATGCCTGTCGGGCTCGGGTCGGGTTCGGTTACTGCTCTGTCGGACGCGGGTCGGGCTCGGACAGAAAAATGCAGCCCGATCCGCACTCTAATTGCCGACATTCTAGAGCTGATAAACCCATTTGCGTGTGTGGTGAACATCTTTACCACATACATCCAGATGGTCCGGATTAAATTGCACAAGACATCTGACCTCAAAGACATGCAGTTTAATAAATGTCTGGCTTTCTGACTCAGCGGGGTCATTTGAGAGTTTGACCAGTGGTGATTGCTTTAAGGCTACACAGAAAGCACGGCATCCATATACAAATTCCTCAGAAATGCAGCAATGATATGTTTATCAATGAATGATATAGCAATTTAGCTAAAAAATATACAGAGCTATGTTAACAATCACTCTAGGTAGGCGACATTTCAATGTTTTAGTGAATAAAAAATGTGATATATTACACAACACTATCACTCTGGCCTTTGAAGATAATTTTATGTGATGTGTATGACTCATAGTGCTTGTCACATCATTCGAGTGTTCGGATATAAAAATGGAGATAGAAATCTGTTGTAGCATTTAGCTTAGCATTTATAACCTTGCTTTTGGAAGAAACATTGTGTGTCTATTTTAAATGTATTTTTCTTGTACATTTTGGAGTCAAATGGAATTGAATGTACCTATACATTTTACCAATTGATATCTTTGCTTTCTAAATTTCCTCATTCTGTCTCCCGCAGCACTTGGATTATTTTTGTGTGACCTTAATTTGAGCCTGAACCTACCTTCTGTGTGTTGATGAGTTTGGCCAGACCCAGCCGGGTGACCTCCTCAGAGACGCCCAGTGCTGGCAGGGGTGAAATGACTCCTATAACTTGCTGGGAGAACTCGATCAGTTTTTGTACGGTGCATGTCAGAAGCTTTGTACCCCCGGTTCAGTTGTAGCGACAGAGGTGTGCCTGTACACCAGCTGAGAAGCCAGTTACTGAAAGCCTGTAATGGCTTGTTTTAGGAGCAGTGATAAAAAGCCTGTCCAAGGCAATTGAAAAGGCCTTATACAGAAAGAGACAGAGAGACGGAAGAAAGAGGGGACTATGATGGTTTCTGAGTGATCATTGCACTGCACCATCATACAGGTTTGTGTAAGAAGAGCTTTTAAAATAGGCTTGAGCAAGGGAAGAATCGATATCACAGCAAATGTACAGACTGTATAAACCTCTGAGCTTTTGATCAGCAAAGGCTGACAGGTTTTGGCCACTTAATACACATCAAGACTCTTAAGGGACGCAACTCTTTCTGCAGTTATATTCTCTAAAATCGAAACAACCTTCAATATTAATTCACTTTATTCTTTATTATTATAAATATTATTATTTAAGAATGAACATCAATTAGATTACATTTTGTTCAATTTAAATGTATAACAAAACATTTGCAAATGCAAACTTCATTTAAGATCATATTATGACTAACAATTAATGGGGACCTATTATGCAAAACTCATTTTTATATTGTTTTTGAACATATTCATGTCTGCAGTGTGTTCACACAACCACCCTATTGTGGTAAAAACGCAGTCCTGCCTTGTTTATCGCCAGATTTAACAGCAGCATTCAAGTAAGAAATGTATTTTTATTAAAGCTACTAAGTTAATCTGTCAAGAGCAGTGAGCATTTTTCAGTTTTTCTTTTGTTGTTTGAGATGCAGCTCATTTGCATTTAAAGGTACATGCACGAAAGCAGCATTTGTTTCCTTCTACTCAATAAATGGGCATTGCCAACAAGGTATAATAAACAATATGTAGGGTATTTTGACCTGATGCTTCATAGGGACAACTGATTCTCAGGGGTTCTTGGGTTAACATCTCAGTGGATGAAAAAATTGTCAGTGAATAATGACTCAATTTTGTTCTGTTGCTCTTGACTTGAACTTTTGTGTATGAATCCTGTGGACTAATTTTATAATGTTAAAGTCACTATAAATCAGAGGCAGACAGTATGTCTACTTTCTACTCAAGTACATATTTCAAGTAAATGTACTTTATCACTGTTTTTGTTTTACTTTTACTTTTCTACATTCCAAAGAACAATGAGCTTTTTACTGCATTAAATTCTATAAATTATTATTTATTTATTTTTACCTTTAATAATTAATTACATTAAAAATGTTGTACTGTCACTTGTACTCAAGTAAAACTGAATTACTTTTACTTGAGTAAAAGTAAGAAAGTAAAAAATGTTTTATGTAGTTAAGTCTTAAATCATATTCAATATCAAACATAGTGCAGTAAAAAGTGCAATATTAAGTCTAGGAAAGTTAACGTTTTCCAAAGATGAACACCGATAAAGTGCATATACTTGAAAAATAAAATGACTTGGAAAGTAAAAATACTTCACTACTGTCCGCCTCAGAATTCGATCAAGATTAAGATTCTTTAAAATATATATTTTTTTTAAATCCACAAAAAAGTCATACACAGTCATTCAAAAATTCTACATTTTGGGGTTTCATTTTTGTAACAACACGAGTAACTGATGAAAGAATTTTTATTTTTGGGTGAACTGTCACTTTAAGGATTTGATGGGCATCAACACATGTTGGGGGAAAAAAGTATTCATCTTTTTTTTCTATTTTTCTGGTCCCGACAGTAGGATGGCCTCTCAGGACGCTGTTAAATAAATGATTGATCAGTAAGAACAAGGTTTGGAGATCCAGTTTTCTACATACGTATTCATAGCACATGACCATCCGTCACAATTGGAAACCCTCATCATGACTCCATCACTCCACATTAGACCCTCACCATACTCTAGGGTCACTGCCTGCTCGTTAACGCTCTCATTAATTACCCAAATAGATTAGGAGTGATTGCTTTGAAGACAATGTGTTTTCCCCCCTAGACTCACGTTGTGTGTCTTTGGGGTTGATTTCCCAAGCTGATTAGCAGGGAGCAGAGTGAAATGGCTTCATGATAAGCATCTCTTTCCTCACCACCCTCCATTACTCCCATCACATTTCTGTCTATCAAACCCCTTGACGCTCCTAATCCTTTCCATGCTGGCTGAAAATGGGAACATCTCTCACAATTGCTCAGTATGCTCCAGGCGATACCCAATGAGAGTGTGAAGGAGCTGTTGTGTGATTTCTGTATCATGGGCATCTATTTGTTCACTTGAGCTTCTATCCCAGATGCCAGCTCACAATGAGGGCGGAGGTTGTAAATCATCATGCTGTAGTTTAGCTAGATAATCCCACCCATGTCCAAAGGACTCAAATGATGATAATCCGTCAGGGTTGGATTTCTTTTCATCCCTCATGGCACGTGCCTGTTTGATTGGAGAGAGTAACTAAAAACCATGTCACTGAATAGGCTGGGGGGATCTTTAAAGGGATAGTGCACTCAAACATCAAACTATTGTTATCAATTACAATAGGTCCACGAACCTGTATCGCGATGTGAGAAGGCAGAATCGCGACACACCCCTTCCAACTTCCAGAATTATCCTTCCTGTCCAGGTCCAACTTTTAAGTCAGCAGTATGGCAACATTTCAGCTACCCGGTGGAGAACAAGGATGGCAATCGTGTAGTTGACAAGACCCACACAATTTGCCATAAGTGTTTCAAGAAGCTTCCCCAACCGGCTGGCAACGTGGTGTGAGCGTGGCGTTTCTGTTGCGTCATCCGCGGGGCGGCTGCGTGGCGTTTTCTCTTTCTTTGCACACCAGAAGCGTGTCTGACGCGGCGCTTCTGTTGGTATTGATGTACAGGAGGCCCTATACTTCATGTTAAATATATATTGCCTATTGGTACCGCAAAGAAAATGTCGGCAGTAGCCTATTGACCATACAGATATATGGTATTGACGGCAAAATAGGCTACAGAAAACTGTACAGAATAAAACTGTTTTGTCCCCCCATATCGAGGTTTGTATCGTACCGTGGGTCAAAAATCGTGATACGAACCGAATCGTGGGTTTGGTGTATCGTTACAGCCCTAGACAGAGCCACGACATTAAAGACACCAAAGCTAGGTTTTTCTCTCGAGAAAGTGGGTAAGCCCGCCATACAAACAAGACTTGAGAGCATTTCTTGTTTAACTATTTACTTTTGTGAGTAAGAAAATACTTCAAGCAGGCTACAGCATGTTTACCAGTTGTGTGAAAGTTTTAGAGTTTTAATGTGCACTACAAAGAGTCTATGTAAATTAGGCTAATATATTTTTTATTATTATAATTTTAATTAATATAATTTTTTGTAGACTTTTCTTAAGGAGCATAATTTATTTTTAGATTTATTTGATGGCCAGTTGGGGTCTGTGCAATAAATATTACAGTTCTAAACGATCTATTTTGTTTTATTGTTCCACTATAGTACTGATATTTACAATAATGTATTGAATTTGATAGGTGTCCCCACATTGTCCCACAGCAACATTAAAATAGTGTAGATTAGGGTATAATGTTTTATAATAATAATGTATTCTATTTAGTGTCCATTTCATTCATTTAACATTTAATATTGGGGCATCCAAGTTATTTTACATATTTGAACATTTAAAAAAAGTTATAAACACTTGTCTGTTCTACTCATTTCAGCTGACTTGTGAAAACTGGTTAAAAAAAAATCTAAATTATATGACTTATAGCTACTTTTTTTTTGTACAGTAACGGAAATAGTTACTTTCCCTGGTAACGAGTTACTTTTATTATAGAGTAATTCAGTTACTAACTCAGTTACTTTTTGGAACAAGTAGTGAGTAACTATAACTAATTACTTTTTAAAGTAACGTTCCCAACACTGGTTATAAGAAATGGAGCCCAAAACGTTCAAGCGTCAAAAAGGATGCAAAATCATCATAAAAGTGGTCCAATATGATTCAATCTCACTCCTCTGAAGGAGTGGATCTGGGTTGAGGTTTTACTTGCATAGCAACTACCAGCTGGCCTCCGTTACACTCACCCCTCTAAACCTCACTCCCATCCGGGTCACGGCACCAGTGTAACCCCTCCTGTTCGAACCTCAAGAGACCCTCTACCTCTAGCGACCAACGCTATAGGGTTGCAACCTTTAGCCTCCTTGTTAGAGCGTCTGTCTCTCATGTCGGCAGAAGCGGGTTCGAGTGCCACTTAGAGTGGGCGGTTTGAATAGAAGGGGTTACATGAAGTCATATAATCTTGTCTTCCAGTGAGTTTTTAACCACTGTGAATCATTGAGCCAACAACCAAATCAGTCTGATTTGTGAAATAAATATTCAGACTAGTTCTGTAAAATGGATCATTTGATTCATTGAAAAGATTGATTGATTCATTCATGAATTGGACAATAATACTTCTTTAAAAAAAAAAAAAAAAGGTTCCCATCATTGGATCATTTTATGGATTTTGTTCAGTTTGTTAATTTTTAATCGTAATTAAATTGTATGAATTATACAGCTCGTAAACATACTTTATCACTAGTGGTATGAGCCCCTGCTCTGTCTCTTGTTTTCTCTTTCCTGTCTGAGGATAGCTTCCAATTGGATGGGGGGCGGAGCCTGATTATTCCTAACACCTGAGGCCTCTGCCTATTTTAGAGCCACTGGTGAAACTTCAGTTCCCTTTCGAGAGAGGTTCCTCGTATTACGTATGGGAAAAACTCCTTTTCTCGAGAATGTGAAGCAAAACTTTTAATAAAGGTATCTATGTAAAGCGCAGTGAGCTGCACGGCCATAGCCCAGCGCGAGGAGCGCTCTGATTGGCCGGGCTGCGGCAACTGCAGGAACCTATGGTGAGGCGGCTGAGAGGAACGAACCAATGGGGGGCGTTCCAGAAGCCCGCCGAAAAAGGTGCTTATATTTGCATACAGGAGGCTATATAAGACCCTAATTCGCCATAGGTGTCAGATTTTATCTCCTTCAGCGATACCTTCGCTGGTCTCCGGAAGAAGCACCGCCGTTGAAAAGGCACCAGCGGAACCTGCAGCTGAGGACGACGGACTCCCTCTCCGCCTTCTCTGCCGTTCCAGCTACGCCATCCGGCGTTATATATCCTTTAAACTGTGTCTATGTTGAGTGTTATATGTGTTTGTGTGTGTGTGTTGCCGCTGCAACGCCACTTCTAGAGCTTACAGGCTTGTTCTACTCGAGGACTCTCTCGTTCCGCCGCGTCGTTAAGCGCCGCGGAAAGACGGAGCTCTTCTCACTCTCCCTCTGCTCTCGTCCCGTCGCGCTGAATAGCGCCGCGGAAAGAGAGAATGTTAGAGGACATGAGCACACTCAAGCCGAAGCTCTCTTCACTCTTCCGCCGCCGCGGCTCTTCTTCCGCCGCTGCCACAGAGTTGTTCCCACTGTTCTCTCATTCCGTCGCGCTACAGCCGCGGACAGAGAATACTAGAGTGAATAGGCGAACTCGAGCCGAAGCTCTCGTCACTATACCGTCGCGCTGAGGAGGCGCCGCGGACAGACGGAGTTTTTCCTCAGTCTTCCTCTTCTCTAGTTCAGTCGCGATATCGCCGCGGACAGAGAATACTAGAGTGAATAAACAAACTCGAGCCGAAGCTCTCGCCGTGCTAGAAGCGCCGCGGACAGAGTTTTACCTCACGCTTCCAATTCTCTCGTCCTGTCGCTCTATCGCCGCGGACAGAGAATACTAGAGTGAATAAACAAACTCGAGCCGAAGCTCTCGTCGTGCTAGAAGCGCCGCGGACAGAGTTTTACCTCACGCTTCCAATTCTCTCGTCCTGTCGCTCTATCGCCGCGGACAGAGAATACTAGAGTGAATAAACAAACTCGAGCCGAAGCTCTCGCCGTGCTAGAAGCGCCGCGGACAGAGTTTTACCTCACGCTTCCAATTCTCTCGTCCTGTCGCTCTATCGCCGCGGACAGAGAATACTAGAGTGAATAAACAAACTCGAGCCGAAGCTCTCGTCGTGCTAGAAGCGCCGCGGACAGAGTTTTACCTCACGCTTCCAATTCTCTCGTCCTGTCGCTCTATCGCCGCGGACAGAGAATACTAGAGTGAATAAACAAACTCGAGCCGAAGCTCTCGCCGTGCTAGAAGCGCCGCGGACAGAGTTTTACCTCACGCTTCCAATTCTCTCGTCCTGTCGCTCTATCGCCGCGGACAGAGAATACTAGAGTGAATAAACAAACTCGAGCCGAAGCTCTCGCCGTGCTAGAAGCGCCGCGGACAGAGTTTTACCTCACGCTTCCAATTCTCTCGTCCTGTCGCTCTATCGCCGCGGACAGAGAATACTAGAGTGAATAAACAAACTCGAGCCGAAGCTCTCGCCGTGCTAGAAGTGCCGCGGACAGAGTTTTACCTCACGCTTCCAATTCTCTCGTCCTGTCGCTCTATCGCCGCGGACAGAGAATACTAGAGTGAATAAACAAACTCGAGCCGAAGCTCTCGCCGTGCTAGAAGCGCCGCGGACAGAGTTTTACCTCACGCTTCCAATTCTCTCGTCCTGTCGCTCTATCGCCGCGGACAGAGAATACTAGAGTGAATAAACAAACTCGAGCCGAAGCTCTCGCCGTGCTAGAAGTGCCGCGGACAGAGTTTTACCTCACGCTTCCAATTCTCTCGTCCTGTCGCTCTATCGCCGCGGACAGAGAATACTAGAGTGATTAAACAAACTCGAGCCGAAGCTCTCGCCGTGCTAGAAGCGCCGCGGACAGAGTTTTACCTCACGCTTCCAATTCTCTCGTCCTGTCGCTCTATCGCCGCGGACAGAGAATACTAGAGTGAATAAACAAACTCGAGCCGAAGCTCTCGCCGTGCTAGAAGCGCCGCGGACAGAGTTTTACCTCACGCTTCCAATTCTCTCGTCCTGTCGCTCTATCGCCGCGGACAGAGAATACTAGAGTGAATAAACAAACTCGAGCCGAAGCTCTCGCCGTGCTCATTCTACCGCCGCCGTGCTGAAGCGCTGCGGACAGAGAATACTAGAGTAAGTCAGACGAGCGAGCTCGGGCTGTTGGGTATGTCAAGAACAATGTCGCTGCAGCGCGCGCTTACTGCCAAGGAAGTTGTAATGGCTGCCTTGTCATGATAGCGCGCGCCCCTTCCACAGCGCGTTGCTGACTAGAGCGCGGCTTACGTCATAGCACGCGCTCACTGTCAGAGCATAAGGGCGTCGGAAAATGGCTGCCAAGCTAAGCCCTTTTTTCACTCTATCACTTCCAGTCCCCTTTATTCAGGCGGCTGGAAAGGTTTTTACACTGTAGACAAAGTGTCCACTACACAGTGTGCACCCCTACATAAGCACTGTTAATTCAGCCTCACAAAATCACAAATAAATCCCGCCGCGGCCGGATTACACCATATAAAGTCAACTAGCCTTATTGCAGTCAACTAGCCTGTGGTCAAACACGCTTGTCTGCATGCGCGCTTTCAGTCTAGACTAGAGCATAACGGCATTGTGGAATGGCTCACATACCACCCGCACTTCCTTACATTCTCCCAGTTCCCTTAAGTTAAGTGACTGGAGATGAAATATTGCAGTCAACTAGCCTGTGTTAAACACGCTCGTCTGCACACTATGCTGTGTGCGTTTACCCCTGTGGATTTGCTCACTGGTTTGCACCGTGGGTATTCTACGTAGGTTGTGCGCCACTGCACATTGTTTACACTACACACAAAAGAGCTTTCTATGTAGGAAATGTGCCCACTTTACAGTCTGCACTCCTGCACCCAAGCACTTTTCACAAAGTTCACTCTCGCACACACAATATAAATGTGAGGCGTGCGCCCACTGCAAAGCCTGCACCGCCAAAACTAACACTATCCCCACAGTGTTACAAGCAGTGTTACAGCACAAGCAACCCGGCTAACAGGCCCCTATTACTAAGCGGCCAGCCCCCGAATCTAATTCAACCCCTGGCTTTACGAGCCCAGGCCTGGCAGGCCATTCCTGGTATATAATATTGGGTGTTGAACATATAAAACGAGGTTCTCGCTACAGTTTTGCTCGCAGACCCCGCGATTCAAGCCGTGGTCGAGCCCTCTGTAAGAAGCAGTGTCAGTCACGTGCTTCTCGCTGAGGCATTGAGACTGTTAAAGGAGAGAGCGGCGAAAACAGTACACCCGACGCTAGCGAGTCAGGTTTTTACTGTCGCTAATTCCTCATGCCGAAAATGGGTGGCGGTCTCAGGCCCATTTTCCAGGCATCTGAACAAAGCACTTATGACACGCTCGTTTCAAGGTGCTGACGGTGAAACAAATCCTCGCGCACATTCGCCCCGGGGATTGGGTTTTCTCAATAGATCTGAAAAACGCATACTTCACGTTACGATAACCCCCCACCCCCACTACAGGCCATTCTTGAGATTCGCCTTCGAGGGGCAGGCTTATCAGTACAGTCATTGTCATAGACTCAAGACTTACGGCATAAGAACCGTGCATGGCTAAGCATCTCCTTTTATGGGCAGAGCACAATCTGAGCTCCCTAAGGGCGGCTTACGTGCCAGGTATTCTGAATCAGGGTCTGGACATGTTATCCAGAGGACCCATGTCCCCAGGGGGATGGTCCCTTTACCCGCAAACAATTCAGCTCGCACAGCACACGCTGCCCAATATTTTTTTCTGCAAACGCAGGGATGCCCTGGCCCATGTTGGCCCAGACTCCCTCTATTTGTTCCCTCCGATCGCGATCCAGCTGCAGCCTGTGCTTTTTAATAGCCCCACTTTGGAAGAACCGTACATGGTTCTCCATACTGTTTCAGCTGTCAGACACAGCCCCATGCCTATTCTGCCAATGAAAGGGAAGGTCTGGCATCCCAATCCCGAGCTGTGGGCCCTCCACGTATGGCCCATCAACGGTATCCGGGAACCTCTCTGACAAGTTATGAACACTATTTCGGAAGCTAGAGCCCCTGCTATCTGGCAGCTCTGCTTTGAAGTGGTCAGTGGTTTTCTAACCAATGTGCTACGCGAAACATCGACGCACACTCATGCGAACTGGCGGAACCGCTCGCTTTCTCCAAGAGCTAATGGATGCGGGTCGTCCCCCCTCCATACTCGGGGTGTGTGTCTCCGCCATAGCAGCTAGCCACGCTCCGATCGCGGCACATTCACTAGGGAAAAGTGATCTTATTGTGTGTTTTCTTAAAGGGGCCAGGAGATTCAGCCCGCCTTGCCCCTACCTCGGTCCCTATTTGGGACCTCGCCATGGTTTTGGAGGCCGTGAAGGGTTCCCCCTCCTAACCACTTCAGAACACGAGCTTGAAGCACATATCACTCAAAACCGTTTTTCTGCTGGCTGTGGCCTCGGTTAACCGAGTGGGTGGCTTACCTGCACTCTCCATGAGCCCTTCCTGTCTTGAGTTTGGGTCCAGCAACTTCAAGGTTGTGCTCAAACCGAGGCATGGTTTTATGCTGAAAGTGCTATCAACCCCTTCAGTATGCAGGTCTTTGCACTGCTTAACCCGCGTCTCAGAGAGAATAAGACGCAAACCTATTCTGCCCAGTCAGAGCATTGAGATTGTATCTAGAGCGCTCCGCCCCCTTCAGGCAGTCGGATCAGCTCTTCATTGCTTCGGTGGCCGCACTAAAGTTTGTGCTGTCATGAAACAGTCTCTCACACTGGATAGTGGATGCAGTCCCACTAGCATATAGGTCCAGGACCTAACCTGTCCTACAGGCATTTAAGCCCACTCCTCTAGAGGCATGGCCTCATCTTGGGCTTGGTCGTGTGACATTTCTTTGGAAGATATCTGTGCGGCGGCAGGCTGGGCCTCTCCGTCCACTTTTATCAGATTCTACAAGTTGGAGGTTCCAGCTCTACAAGCAGGGCTTCTCTCCATCTAGGCTCTATCTTGACCCTGGCAAACAGATTGCCTTACATTTTGGCCTGTACACATTAGTCCTTAAGCACTATTCATTCATCATAAGATCCGACTATGTCCGATCAGCTGTTCAAACGAACCGACTCTTCCGGTTCTTCATTCCCCTTATAAGCCGCCTCTGTCGGTGTCTCGGGGGTTTATAACATGTGCTTTGGGTATACTGGGTCAGTCAGCACACACGGCGCTTTACATTGTGTTCCCATACGTAATACGAGGAACCTCTCTCGAAAGGGAACGTACTCGGTTACTTTCGTAACCTCGGTTCCCTGAGAGAGAGGAACGAGTATTACGTTCCGTGCCGTGTTTATGCTTCTCAGGTATCGCTTCAGTCGATCTTAAAACCTGACACCTATGGCGAATTAGGGTCTTATATAGCCTCCTGTATGCAAATATAAGCACCTTTTTCGGCGGGCTTCTGGAACGCCCCCCATTGGTTCGTTCCTCTCAGCCGCCTCACCATAGGTTCCTGCAGTTGCCGCAGCCCGGCCAATCAGAGCGCTCCTCGCGCTGGGCTATGGCCGTGCAGCTCACTGCGCTTTACATAGATACCTTTATTAAAAGTTTTGCTTCACATTCTCGAGAAAAGGAGTTTTTCCCATACGTAATACTCGTTCCTCTCTCTCAGGGAACCGAGGTTACGAAAGTAACCGAGTACGTTTTCTGGGGGCCTACCTCAGGAAACCTGTTGTTTGTGGTTTTTTCTTGTTTTGTTTTTTTGTACAGGATTGTGAGTTTTGATTGTTTAGTTATATTAGGTTAGAGGGAAAGCATAGGTAAGGAAGCTGACCCAGCAGATTTGTTTGTGTATTTTCTTTTGTGTTTCTCGGGAGTTAGGAAAGCATTAACTCTGAGTTGTAGTTTAGATTAGTTAGCTCACCAGTCCTTACTTTGTTTTGTATGTTTGTTTGCTTTGTTAATTTGTTGTAAATAAAAATCTTTTTACTACCGTGGCCTATTCTGTTTGGGTTTATATACCTTTCTGAATGGCTCTTATGTTGGTCCCTATTTTGGCTCGTAACACTAGAATAAATTGAAATGTCCTGTTAAACATGAACGTATTTTACAATCATTTGAGACATTTCCCCTATATTGAATCTTTTTGCATAATGGATTCTTTACAATTGAGTCAAGAACCCTAGGGTTCTATATAGAACCCCATGTGAATTTGAGGACTCATTGCTTTAAAACACCCATCGCAGAGCCTAACTGTTGTGAGTGTGGAGGATTGATTTGATGTGCGATTATCACCATACAGTAAATGTCCTGTGCGGACCATTGATCTGCAGGGGTAAGAACCACTGTGAGAATTACGACAGAATAGAGGAAATTAGTTCTTTTGAACTTGCTCCTCCTGATTTCTATGTGGCATTTTCTCTCTTTTTATCCCTTTCCCCTGGTGTCTGTCCAATCAGTCTTGCATCACATGGAGACAAAGAAGGGGGATTGTGACTGAAAATTAAACTACAACATGTAAGCGTTTACATGCTGCTGGAATGGCCAATCATCCCAGATGCACTTTGTCAGGCTTTTAGGTTAGCTGCCACAGCTAGTGCCTGTATAATAACCAAACTACATGAAGAAAAAAAAACTGCCTTGATTATTCTCCAATTTATGCCGACCGTCTATTGAAACCAACCCTGTCGAGGGCATATTAGGGTGAAAATGGATGGAAAATTGAACTTGAAATTCATACTCCCTTGCAGTTTACCCAATTTTCATGTGACCATATTAGGCCATTGTATATATATTCACTGGGCGGACTGAATTTGCTGAATGTAAACCTGAACAGACAAAAACACAAAATGCCAGGTCCTCATAAGCAGTCTTGAATCAGTTGAAAATTCTTAAATGAACAGTTGATTATAGTGTATAAAGAGTTCAACAGATTCATGTAAATTCTTAAAGTGACAGCAGCCTAATATACCAACTGTCTGTGTATTTTAATTTGTGGGTCATCAGTAGGTCATGTGCATAACTTTCAATTCCCATCTGTGTTTTTTCCGGAATTGCACTCTCACAATAACTTGCCCTGTTCAGTAAATCTGTGCCTTTATATGCTGTTTATATATATATATATATATATATATATATATATATATATATATATATATATATATATATATATATATATATATATATATATATATATTTATATAATCAACAATAGCTTAATCAACAATATTTTGTTGATTAAGCTTATGTATTTAGTCATTATTCAATGGTATACTTAAAATCCATGTGAAAAATTACTTCTCACTGTTCTCAGGTCAAATATTTTTATGCAATTAAAATGCGTTTAATTTCGATTTATTAATTACAAAGCCTCTAATTAATTAGATTAAATTTTTTTTATTGAGTCCCGGCCCTAATATATATATATATATATATATATATATATATATATATATATATATATAATATACATGAGCACAACTTGTACATCATTTCACCTTAACTTATTCTATGCTGCATGCAAAATTGTGGAATACTTAGTTTGTTACCTGCATATCTGGCACAAGTCAAGCAGAAGAGCCTTGGGGTGAGATGAATTAATGTACACACCATGTAGCACATCACGGGGAGAATGTTAGCACACAAAGAGGTCACTTATTTTAAATGCAGAGCTGGCGGTAGCGTTGACCTTGGCACGCCGCTATTGTGCATGTCCTGCCTTTCCACTTGAACCAACCTGACTGCAAACTTATTGTAGAACCAGCGGTTACCACCTTAACTGCATTAGAACTGGATTTATATGCTGACCTTGAGCAACTGGTGCAAATATGTTGATGTTACCCAAAGTGCTCTAACTCCATTTGGGAGAGCCAATGTCCTGCAAATGTAATAGAAGGCCTGCACCTGGTGCAGAAATAATAAGTGTATTCTGTGCAGAAGGCACACTTCTTAGTGGGCACTTACAGAGACGGCACTCTGAAATTAATTTCTCATCGATCTGTGTCTGTACTTAGAAAGAGGGCTCAAATTGCCCTTGAAAGAAGTGATTGCCATGATTGTGGGGTGTAGTGGACCTCCAAATCACACTCACTTGTTTCCGAATTACCTTGAGTGAAACAAAAAGGAGGAAGATAGGAAGATGTTTTTTTGTAACTGTTTCGTATCCTTAATTTATTACCATGGAAGTATCTGAGTTGGAAAGAGAGACAGGATTTCAGAGCTCATTTTGACAGCCTGCTGGATGTCTTGTCCTGTTTATGCGTTCAAAGCGGTGTTGAATTTATCTTAATGCACTGTCGGTGGTCTTGCAAAGTGATTATTTTCTGTTTCAAGCCATAGTTTCAAACATATACTCATGTTCCTGCTCTCACAGGGTGAGGACATTTCCAAAGGAGTCAGTTTCGCTGGGTCGAGACACAGTGCGGGCGCTCATGTACTACGCCCTGAAAGTGTGGAGTGACATCGCACCGCTCAACTTTCATGAGGTGGCGGGGAATGAGGCGGACATTCAGATTGACTTTACCAAAGCGGACCATAATGACGGATACCCTTTCGATGGACCCGGTGGCACAGTAGCCCACGCCTTCTTTCCTGGAGAACGATTCACAGCTGGCGACACACACTTTGATGATGATGAAGCATGGACATTCAGGTCCCCAGGTAAGATTGCAGAGAATATGTGATTGAGTGATGGAATGTTTGTTGCCTTGTGCTTTTCCTAGGAGCTCTATCTTTGTTTTTATTTTATAAATGTTGATGTTCTTGTGTATATATGGTAAATGGAAATGGACTGCATTTATATAGCGCTTTTATCCAAAGCGCTTTACATTTTTGCCTCACATTCACCCATTCATACACCGACGGCGATGTCAGCCATGTAAGGCGCCATCCAGCTCGTCGGGAGCAGCTGGGGTTAGGTGTCTTGCTCATGGACACTTCGACACTTGGTCAGGTGGAACCGGGGATTGAACCACCAACCTTCTGGTTTGTAGACAACCTACATGAACCACTGAGCCACTGCCGCCCCATATATATATACTTTTGATATATATATATATATATGGTGGGTAATATTTTTTTTAAAGAAGTCTTTTATTGCTCACTAAGGTCAAATTTAATTGATCAAAAATAAAATAATAATATTGTGTAATATTATTACAATTTAAAATGTGTTTTTTTTTTGTTTTTTTTTTGTGTTCTATTTTTTATATATTCCTTTATGGCAAAGCTGAATTTCAGCAGCCATTCTTTAGTGTTACATGATCCTTCAGAAATATTTATAATATGCTAATTTGGTGATCATGAAATGTTCTTTTTATTATTGTTGAAAATTGTCATATTTTTGTGGAAATCATGACAATTTCTGGTAAAGGTTCTTTGATGAATAGAAAGGGCAAAAGCACAGCATTTAATAGAAATATTGTTTTTGTAACAATAGCTGCTTTTCCTCCATTGGGCCAAACCGTTCTCATTGCGCAAACATCCCATTCCATTCCGAGAGAACACCATGGCAATAAAACTTTTGAAAATGTATTTCTAAACCAAAATATAAACGTTTCTCTTTATGAGCTGTGGTTAGGGGTGTCTGAAATGCAACTTTACGCACAACTGCCAGTCTGCATGGAGAGGTTCTTGAGATTTCAGAGACACCAGCAGCTTCAAATACCTGTTTTCTGCTCAGCAGTGGCTTTTTTATAGCAGCCTTTCTAATACAATTAATTTGTTTGACAGAAATTTGACTAAGTCTTTATCTGATCCGGGTCTTCTGTGCTCTAAATCAATCATAAATTTTATGATAGTTTGATAATCTCTATCTACCTTTCACAAATTGATAGTTGTTTCCATGTCTTTTGCATAACATTGCACCATTTCTGCTGTTCATCTTCAATCTTTCTTCCTTCCCATATTGCATGAGAACTTTGACTTGCTTAATAATGTGGAACAACCTCTTTAAGTAGGTTTCTCTTTTTTATAAGTAGACGTATTTTATAAAATATAACCCAAATACAAAATATTTAACAAACCTATCTGAAATTGATACCAGTTATATAAAAATATATAAGAAATAAAACAAAGAAACATTTTTTGTAAAACAAATACAGAATGTTTGCTGAATTCCTAATGTACTGAAGTCCTGCTGATATGTGACTTGCATAATATTTAGAACACAGTATATAACACTTGTTTGTTATATTATAATATATTTATTATATTATATTATATTATATTATATTATATTATATTATATTATATTATATTATATTATATTATATTATATTATATTATATTATATTATATTAATGTTGGTTTCTGTGTGTCTCTTTTAAATGCAAATGAGCTGCTGCTCCCCACCCCAGAGGGCAGAGCATTCACAGCTTATGAACATGCAAATGAAAACTGAAACATGATCAAATCTGTTTGGTTTTGATGATCATGTCTATCGTTAACATGCTCATGTGACATTACAGTTATTCATCATCATGAAATATTATCATCTGCATGCGTTTTAAAGCCTTATCATTCTCAACTTCGCACACACCTGGTCTGGTCTTACATCACGTCGGTGGCCAGGTGCATGTGTGTCGCTCACCTTGGGAACACATGGCACCAGGATGAACTATGGGAAGAAGGCAAGCCAACAGAGGCAGTGAGATGCTCAGGGCAATGTTCTGCTGGGAAACCTTGGGTCTTATCATCCATACTTGGATCCATATCATCCATACTCTTAACTTTCCTGTAGCTCAACTAGTAGAGAATGGCGCTGTCAAGGTCATGGGTTCGATTCCCAGGGAAAGCAAGAAATGACAATAATGTAAAAATGTGTACCTTGAATGCAATGTAAGTGGCTTTGGATAAAAGCGTCTGCCAAATGCATAAATGTAAAATACTTAAATATTATTATTATTTTTGTAAAGCTGAATTTTCATTTGCTATTACTCCAATATTCAGTGTCACATGATCCTTCAGAAATCATTCTAATATGCTGATTTATTATCAATGTTGGAGACAGTTGTGCCACTTAATTTTATTTGTAACCTATGAAACTTTTTTCAGGATTGTTTTATTAATAAAAAAAACTATTTTTTTACTACAATATACACCGTTCAAATTTTAGTGTCAGTAATTATTTTATTCATCAAGGATCTGTTAAATATATATGTTAAAATATTGTTAAAATACGTTTTCTTAAATAACAGATTTAAAAATATTAAGCAGCACAACTGTTTCCAACATTGATGATAAATCAACATATTAAAACGATTTCTGAAGGATCATGTGACACTGAAGACAGGAGAAATGATGATGAAAATATTAAATGTCAAGATGTGAAATATACAGGTAGACAGGTAGAGATAGTTTCTGATTGGGTCTGGGAGGCTAAAAAGAGTGATGTCCACACCCCGTACTCTTTTTTTTCTGTCTGGGACTGTCACAGAAAGCAGGTGTTATTTCTCAGGACACCTTTTTCAGTGATGTCTGTCAGGTAATAGAGATATTTTATGTGCGGTATTCCAAAACAGGATCCGAAGCCCATGAGGCAAGGCCAGTCTGAAAGCAACAGATGCTGTTGTCTATCTCAGTTCTTCATTCTTCTCTCTTAGGCCATAACCTGGCTCAACCATCTCCAATATGCACCTCCTTGCAAGCCAAAGCTGCTCATGTTTGCAGAGAGACTGCGCTATCCACGAGGCTGATAATTAGCATGGGGGCAGTTGGGGTTCCCATTACACCAGCCTGCCCACTGTGCCCATGAGTGATTCCTTGATAGGATTGGTTCAAACGACCCTTTGCATCCCATCTCTCTTGTGGCTATGGGCCATATGCTCACGGACAGCAGTGGAGTCTGCCCCAATTAGGCCCCCCCATCAGATGAGCAGCTGTTTGCTTAGGCCTTTGGCAGGTGCGGATGTAATATGAGGGATTGAATGAAGAGAGAGAGAAAGATAGAGAGGGAAAAGTCCTACTTAAAAATCACAATCACCTTTCACCACCCACTTACACCGTCTCGACATACACAGCTGAGCACTGCACCCCTCCTTCATTTCTCAGTACAGCTGAAGACAAGCCCTCCACCTCTTCGTGTGTGTTCAACTGACCCTTCACCATAACACGGTCATTTCCATGTTTTCGCTTCATTAGCTGTCTATTTAATGACCACCTGCACCTGGACCTCCCATATGGTCATCAATTATTCCTGACTCGTCATCACCAGCCATTATTCATTATGGGCTGTTGTAACAGGCGCAAGATTTCTACATCAGCCGAAAAATTTCTGATTTACTGTTATTTTTGGAATTCCATCTGCCCTCTGAGACCATCTAATGAAAAATATATATGTTTTACACCACTGTTTAAAAGTTTAGTGTCTGTAAGATATTTTAGTTTCTTATGCCCACCTGAATTTTTCTTCTTTTTTTTTTCTTTTTTTTTTTGCATTTTCAAAAAAATAATAATTAATTTTTTTTAGCAGTCATTCCAGTTTTCAGTGTCACATAATCCTCCAATCACTATAATATGCTGATTCGGTGCTTAAGAAACATTTCTTATTATTATCAATGTTGGAATCAGTTGTGCTGCTTAATATTTTTGGGCATTTTTAATAGATTTTTAATGAGTAGAAAGTTCAAAATAACAGCATTTACTTGTAACATTATAAATGTCTCGCAATGCGGATTATGAGAAAGTTATAAAGTCAGAATTGTGTGATATAAAGTCAGAATTGCAAGATATGAACTCGAGAAATAGCAGAATTGGTAGAACATATCTCCTCCTCCTCATCATCATCATGAACCTGTTATTAAGCAGCAAGCAGAACGTGAAAGATATTTTAGTAGTTTACAGCAGAGTACCTCGCCGAAGGGTGTAAATAATTGATATGATCCAGATAGGAATGCTAAAAACCCCACCGCTAAAAACTTCCACTGTGGTTTCGATTTTGGTGTTATATTAGAGTCTATATTAGACACTTTCGTTAAAAATAAATGTAATTGAATTCAAATTTTATATTAAATTATTATGCAGTAGAAACAAAAATGAACATTCTCACACTGAAACTTTAATGAATTATTTTTATGAAAAAATTCCTCACATTTATAAGTAATACAAATCTTAGAGGCTCAGCTGATTGAACTCTATAAAATAGAGTAGTGTTATCATGCAAACAGGGGGTGAGTAAACGCACTTCCCTTTCCCCTGTTTCTCTCTCCCTCCAGCTCAGTCTGGAGAACTGTACGCATATTGTTTTTGACATAAGAACTTTCTCTTTGAGGGAACGGTGGAACGAAACAGGAAAGAGGAAGTTCTGCTGTGTGTACAGATTAATTATCTCTTAATGGAGACTCGACAGAATTCAAAACGCTCCATTTAAGATTGCGGGTATCGTCATATTTGTTGCAAAGCAGCGGAGGTGTCCCATGTTCCCATGGGTCAGAAGAGTGGAATCGTAGGAGCGTCTCTAGCTGTTGTTATGACAGCGGGCAGATTGCTTTTATTAATTATGCCTTCATTGGTTGCTCACTAATGCAGACTGATTGTTTTGGCCCAAACAAAAGGCTCATTAAGCAGGTGGTTTTTTGATCAAACTTTTCGCAATTTGGCCCAAGCCCATGTGATTCACCATTGAATTTAATGTCTGTGTGTGTGTCCACGTCTTTTTGTGTGTATGACAAAATGAGGCAGAAGACCCTGGTCCATTATCGTCCATTTTACAGAGCGCCTCTCATTAGCTTTGACTATTGTTGATTTCTGCGAACACACTGCGAGAGGAAGAGAGAGTGCTGTTTACCTTCATGAAGAAGGTTATTTTAAGAAATCATCAGCTTTCTGCCTATGCTTCATTGACTTTAAAGGATTAGTTCAACCAAAAGTGAAAATACTGTCATTATTTACTCACCCTCGTGTCCTTAAAAACCAGTATGAATTTCTTTTTCCCTTTCATATTCTCTTTATTTTCGATTAACTGTCTAGGCTATTCTTTCACATTTGCAAATTTAAAGCTTTTAAAGCTTTAATAGGTTGTAAATACATTATAAAATAGTCTATATAACTCTTCGAATATATTTCAAGTCTTCTGAAAGCACATGACCCCATTATTCATTTTGTGAAATGGATTAAACAATTCATTGAAAATATGTTGAAAACATGAGAAGTCAGTTGAACGCAAAACTAAATTAATGAAATTGCATTCCTCATTAACCAATTCATTAAAACGATCTGACTCAGAAGAATGAATAAATCTCACTGATTTGTTCACAATTAAGAGTCAATCATTTCAATGAAAGGATCTGACTCCAAAGAATGAATAAATCTCACTTTGTTCACAATTAAGAGTCAATCATTTCAATGAAAGGATCTGACTCAAAAGAATGAATAGATCTCACTGCTTTGTTCAAAATTAAGGGTCAATCATTTCAGTGAATAATGACTCACTTTGGTCAGTTTCTGAATCAAAGCTTTCATAATTGCTGCATCCCAATTTGCCTACTTATACTACGTCCTAAAAGTATGTACTCTCTTTGTGAAGAAAAAGTATATACTTTTGAGTGTGTAGCAGAAAAGTATGCAAGCTTCGGGACATACTTCGCCATCTTTAACGGACTCTGTCGCTTAGTTACGAGCATACCGTCACTGTTTAACTGCCCTGTAAGGCATCGTCAGATTCGTCACAGTTCAAAGAGAGAAATGTAGCCGCTCATGTGTGTGTCTTTAATAGAGACTCTCCTCGTGTGTTTGCAGTTTAAATATAATGATGCATTTCAAAGTTAATGGCCAAACGTCATTACAAAAGTTCACAATGCTGCTGCAGGTGAAATATAATGTGGACAACACTGTTAATAAAAATAAATATATTTTTGTCAGGTTAAATATTGATAGTTGGTCACTCAAACCCCTTTATCTAAACTTCTCTACTTAACCGTCTGACTTGCACATCCGCCATGTTTGTAGTTTTTAACGCTTTCTCAGCGTTTGTAGTTCTAATCGAATCCTCGTCCAACTCGCAATGGGTTGTGGGCAATATCAGCCGTTAGAGTGCACATCGATCCATACTTCGAATTCGGACCGGAAATAGTAAACCACCCGGGTATCTTTGGAATAGTCTTTTCAACATACTGATTTGGGACATACTAATTCTATTTTTGAATACTATTTAGTATGGATAGTATGCGA
The DNA here is from genome assembly GCF_024679245.1 of Pseudorasbora parva. NCBI lineage: Eukaryota > Metazoa > Chordata > Actinopteri > Cypriniformes > Gobionidae > Pseudorasbora > Pseudorasbora parva. Next base: position 14,871,442 of record NC_090189.1, on the reverse strand, counting down.
ATTGGGACGCAGGGAATGTTTTAGAAGAGATGAAATAGGGCTGAATTCAGGTTGATTGGGACACTTTAAATAGAAAAATGTGTTCCAATCAACCTGAATCTTCTAAAACTTCGTTGTAATCAGAAACTGACCAAAGGGAGAGTCTTTGTTCAATGAAATGATTGACTCCTAATTGTGAACAAAGCAGTGAGATGTGTTAATTATTTTGAGCTAGATCTCATCAATTACTCACACTTATGAGTTTGCTCATACATTAGTCAAACCTGCATGAGTTTCAAAAGGTAGTTCATTTGAAAGGCCACCAAAATTCATTGTAATTGCACGAGAAGAGCAGAACAGTTCAATACTTCCACAGAAGAAAGAAACAAGTGCAGGTTTAGAAGGACATGAGGGTGAGTAATTGGTGACAGATTTGAAATTTTCGGGTGATCTTTCCCATTAAAGCCATTCTGATCTGATAATCCTAAACACATGTATTTGTTAACTGAACAGAAGGTACTTTAATACCATAACCTTAACTCAAATAAGCTTTTGAAATCCAGGGCCAAATTGTTAACATGCACAGGCAAAATTTCGGTCTTAAGATAGTTTACACTCATTTATTTCAGTCATTTGTGACAGACACTTCAGCTCGCTGCTTCAGGCTGCCATGCACCAGATGTTTCCAGTACGTAAGTTCTTAATCAGATTGCTTCATATCCATCTGTCATCTGCCGCATCTCCTCCTTTGGACCCTGATCGGCGCAAAGTTCATCAGGATGAATCGCTAGCTTGTGCTAAACAAATCAGCCTCTAGCAATTAGATACGGCGGTTGTTAACTAGACACAAGGCGAAACTCATCAGTTGTGATTCTGTGTTGTCTTAAAGGGACAGTGCACCCAAAGTCTTTCTTCCAAAAAATATTTGTGTTGTATGGAATATAACAGAGTAAAAAAAAGTGTTTCTTCTTTTGATTTACAAAAAAAAGTCATATGGGTTTGAATCAAGATGAGAGGTGGGTAAACAATAGCTTTGTGTACATGGGCCCTAATAATTAGTAAGACCAGTAGCACAGACAGAATAAAAAATAATCACATGATAATCATTCGGAATTAAACGTAGGGTAGGTAAGAATGATCTAAAACACCTTTGTTGAAATTTGTTTAAACTTTCTTTATATGTCAATACATAATTAAAATGTACTGTAAGTACTCTGAAAAAGAGAGTATAAAATCGAGTGACTCTAGACTTTTTAATCTGCAATAAACGCTGCTCATTATTTTAGTTCGGGACGAAACAAATAATTGGCTTGGGCGACTGTCACTCGCTCGCTACCACCGCTTTTGCTACAGGATCTGCCCACATGCGTGCACCCCTAGGAAAAGAAAAAGCATTCAGAAATCACAGACAATGCAAAAAAAAGGAAGACAGTACAAGAAAAGGCAATGCACAAAAAGTCTTTGAATAAACAAAGAAATCAAACGCGAGTAAATATCAGCGTGGCTGTCCAACGATGTCGAGAACTGAAGGACCTCAAGGGGCTGAAAAACGACTCCTTGATGGCTGTATTTCTGCTGGACATGTAATCTTTCATTTTGATTATACATTTTTTGGGTTTATGTTTTCATGGAGCATGTATCACTAGTACACGTAGCTGCCTAATATAGCTAACATGACATTACTTAGCATAAAGTTACAATGTTATCCACTTGATTTATCAAGAGGTGATAAATACTCAATATGTTTAGCTCAAGTTGATCGCTGTCGTGTTGAATTTCGCAAAATTTAACTTAAGAGAACAAAATGCATGGGTAAAAGCTAGTACGCCGCATCCAGGAACTTTTTTTTAGAACTAAGTTAGCTTTAGCTACTACTAGTCAACAATGCTTTCATCATGGAAACTCTTACATGCTAAACACCGTATATGTTATGAATCTTACACAAAATTCATCTTCATCACAGTATAACAGTATGGTATGGAAAAACATGTATCAATGCTACCCGTTTTTAGCTTTGCCTTATAAATATATATTTTAAACTTTACCAGTATCGGTATTCTAGATTGATAGTGAATACTAAAATGCATCTTATTTGTTTATATTCATACTGATAAAGTTAGATTTTTTTATTACATGTGATTCTGACATGAGATTTTTTGCAAAATGCTTGCTCTTGAAAGTCAGTTTATTTGGACTAACTTGCTCTTCAGAATCACAACCTGTAAGTATGATTAATTATTGATATATTGTCTACCGAGTGTGTTCAAAATACATAGTTTTGTATTGTGTATGTTTCTAGCAAACTAAATAACACACATTGTTACTGTCATCATCATCATCGTCATCATCATCCTTATTTATTTGAGCATCTGAATTCTACAAAATTCACATAGTAACAAGTTTCAACAGAAGAAAATGAATAAGAAAATTAAAATAAGGGGGGGGGGGGGGGGGACGTAGATATGATGCTCAAAAGGAGTAGGCAGAAGCTTAAAGGTTGGTAAGTGATCTGGTAACCGTTGTTGGTATTTCAAATCACCAAAACAAACACGCCCCTACCCCCAAAAGGGTCTCGCCCCTATTTTGATAGCGCCGCCCCACACATACGTAAACCCAGAGGCATCAACGGCTATGGCAGAATCTCTGTCTAATCCAGGTCGAATATTCAATGAAAAAGTCATCCCTTCCTTCTATCACAAAAACACAAAACGTTCTTGTGAACAACTCGATAGAACACGAGCAAGACAGTCCAATAACGAACATATTACAATTATGACAAGATTAGAGTCATAGCGATCACAAAATCATAAACTGTTCTCATGAACAACTCTATAGCGCGAGCTAACAGTCCAACTTACAACATATTACGATTATGACAAGATTAGAGCCATAGCGATCAAACTGTTCTCATGAACAACTCTATAGAACACAAGCACGACAGTCCAGCTAACCACATATTACAATTATGACTGGATAAGGGTTATATAGGTCATGAAAAGAGTAAACAAATATATATTAGGAGTATAGTATCTTACTTGTTGGGGACATTGTGTGAGCTGATGCTTGAAGCACACAGTGAGGAGATTTAGATGCTCCATGCGGTGTGGAAATGAACGGGTGTTTATCATCGCTGAAGTGAGACACAATACAATCGCAAATGGACTAACAAGTGAACATGACACACGAGCATAGTCAAGCAGTATATATTAGGCTAGTTCTCGGCTAATGTCCGTCATGTGTGACTCGTGTGTTTTGAATAAAGACGTGCACAAAGCTAGAGCGAGCGCTCTTCTCACCATCAATGGTAGACACGCCCCTTACCTGTTGATTGGCTACAAGTTTGTTATTCCACTCGGCCCGTGTCCTTTTTCTAAAACGGTTTTGAAATAACACTTACCGCACCTTTAAGCTTATTAACGCCTACACCCTTTTATACATATTTGAGCAGTAAATACATTTACTATAATCAATAAGACAGTCGCCACATATTTAAATTGTCATATTTTAGAGACTATACAATCAACAATATTAATTCACAACCATTCTGGTAATTCCAAGACAAGGAAGGAAGATTCTTCGATAAGTACACAAAACCCATCATTGCCAGTAACAACTAGTCACCAATCTTTTAATTTGCTTTTTTGTTCCTTATTTGTTATGAATTTAGTGCATTTCCTTGCCACAATTGTTTGTAATTATAAATAGTTTAATTATATTGTCTTAATGACTTTATACTATCTTTCTAGTTTACGAATCACAAAAAATACCACATAAATAAATTGCTCTAGAGTTATTTCCATGTCCACACTTAAGGACAATCTTTCGTCCTATACTTAGACAGTATGACTTGTTTGTACTTCGATTTAAATTGATAAATGAATGGGCACAGCTTGAGTTGGGCTCTCAGGTTATTCCAGAGCCTGGCACCACACACAGACACACTCATACTTTTCCTTGCTGTTTTGAAAGCTGGTACTTTAAAATGTCCATAACCTCTCAAATCATAACAGCTCTCTCTTTTTTTGAACAGTTTTTGAATATTTGCTGGTTGTAGGAACCAATTTGCTTTAAACACTATTTGTGCAGTATAAAAATCAATTAGGTCCATAAATTTAAGCATGTTATTTTGTGAAAACAGTATATATGTATGATATTGGTACCTCGTGAATAACTCTAATTGCTCGTTTTTGAAGTATTACAAGGGAATGCAGAGAACTCAGACCTCAATTCCATGAATTAGGTATGGCTAAATAAGACTGGAATACAAAATATACCGCAGCTTATAATTTAAAATGTACTTAGCTTTATTTATAATGGCAATATTTTTAGATATCTTCCTTTGTATCTGTCCAATGTGTGATTTCCAGCTCAGTTTGTTGTCTATCGTGATTCCCAAAAAATGTGATTTCCGTTACTTTTTCTATTTTAAAATCATTTATATTTATAAATAGTTCCGAATTTTGCTAATAATTTCCAAACATAATCATTTTTGTTTTGTTTAAATTGAGTGATAATCTGTTTAAATCCAGCCATGTTTTAAATGTAGCTAATTCCTGATTTACATCCTTTATAAGTTTATTATAGTTATTGTTCGAATAAAATAAGTTGGTATCAGCAAAAGAACTGTCTTCCTAAAATACTTCTGCAAATCAGCTGTCAGCCACTATTACCTAAAACTGTCTCTATTAATCCAGATTATTACACGGCTCTGTGAAATTCTTGATTCTGATTGGTCAATCGCGCATTCCAGCGGTATGTTATTCCCAAATAACACCCACTCATATCATACGGGTACTACTTGTTATCTTGACCGGTACTACTTCTATGCTTAACGCTGGCGCCATCTTGTGGCTTAAACAGCCGTGGGTTACAATGGAAGACTTCAAGGCAGGTTTCCTTTATAACGTTTTTAATATAGATCTTTTTCTTACACAAATGCATCGATTCGAATCAGAAGGCTCTATTAACCCATCGGAGTCGTGTGGAGCACGTTACGGACAGCTGCATTTTTTATGGACTTCAAACACAACTACAACTACTGCTGGGATTAACGTTAGCCTGGACTTTTTAAATATAACTCCGATTGTATTTGTCTGAAAGAAGAATGTCATATACACCTATGATAACTTGAGGGTGAGTAAATCATAGGTTTGGTTTCATTTTTGGGTGAACTAACCCTTTGAGCATTCATTTTCAACATTTAGCAAGGGCATATGGCAAATCTTCAGCAATAGATAAAGGCTTAAAGCAGGTTGGAACTGTTTTCCTTCGCGGAAGCTTTGCGTAAGAGCTAATAAAATATTTAATCTCAAGACAATATTTTGTGTCTAATTTATTTGAGACTAGTAGCCGTGTAATACGCGGGATAATGTACACCCAGCCGGTTGTTATCGCAGAATAAACCCCGACAGAGTGATCAGGACCCCGACGTGAAGCGGAGGGACTTACTTGTCTGTTGTTCTTACTACTTTGAGTAATGATAAAGGATGGAGCAAGATTTGTTTTGCAAACTTTTAATGTTACATCAGTCATTCATGTTAGTCCTCGGCTATGTGGTGTTTAATGCACATGTACACATTGGTTTGTTGATGACATACACTTGTTAGTTCTGATGGTGAGGAGTTAGTGCAACATCTCATATTGTACCTCAAAATGAGTAGCGCATCACCGACGTCCTGCTCAAGTACTTGTAATGGAGGTTTGGGTTGAATAATTAGTTCCAATATTTCACTCGCAAAATTCGATATAATCATCACTGTCTTTACAGTGTGTACAATCGCTGAGCTTTAGGAACCCTCCACACAGTGTGTACAGTTATATGAGTTCAGTTATGGAGATGGGCTTTTAGCTTCTGATATGTGCTTTAATCAGTAAACCAATCAAAACCGACTCAGCCATCTGGCCAATCAGAGCAGAGTAAGGCTCACAGAAAGAGATTTAGACCCCATCCACACGGAGATGCATTTAGCTGTATGCGTATACATTTTGTACCCTATCAGCATTTCGTCCACTCAGATCTGGCATTTTGGAAGCATGAATCAGATATTTTCTGAAACCGGGTCCCAGAGTGGATAAATCTGAAAACGACGTTCTTGCGTTTCCGTGTGTACAGCCAATATATTTCGCAAAACGGCAGAGGTGTGGACTCGAGTCATGTGACTTGGACTCGAGTCAGACTCGAGTCATGAATTTGATGCAGGGCTCTCAAGTCTCACGCATTGGGCGTGAGACACACGCATTTCAACCCGTTCACACGCTCACACGCCACACCTTGTATTTCTCACGCAGAGAAATCGCCAGGGTAACGCACACTAAAGTTGCGCGCTATTAGAGGAATCAAGCGAGTTCGCTGACGGCCCAGCCATGCACCAGTTAATCTAATAAAAATAGAGACCGAACAGCCAATCATAAAATAGATTTGCTGTATCTGGGTAAGATATAGATAGTCCCTCCATCCAAGAACGTTTACGTTCTGATTCCAACGTCACATTCTGTGATTCACGCCACGGCCTCGCTCATTGAATCAAATGCTCGCTGAAGTACCGTTAGTTGGCAACTAGAAGCCCCGATGACAGATGCACAAAGATAACGGTGTTAAGTTAAGTTTCTGACAGCACTTTGTGTTTTCTGTTCTTAATCCCTCAACAAAACTTAAAGGACGCTCAATCATGATTTGCATGAATTGCATTTTGCTATCGTATGTTATTGCGCTCTCACTCAGTGAACATCTGTGCTCTTCTGCACTCGTGAATGCGGTGATGGACAGCTGTCCTCATCGACTGGTGTTTGGATGGGATTTTTTTTTTTTTAAACTCACTTTCATTAATTAATTTATTAAAAGTAACTCCATTTTGTAAGACCATTTTCATCTTATTTATAAGATTTATAATGGATTTAGGCCACTGCATTTAGGCCAGTGAAGCAATAGCCAATAGTAAAATTTCAATTTTATTTTTATTTTTCGAATATTAATTACAAATCGAATATATTCATGCTCACCCCTATTTTTGGGAGCTGAAGTGTAGCGATATAACATTTGCAATGCAATATGCAAAATGGCAATGCATTTCAGTATTTAAATTTACATTTTCCATACCATGTGTGCAACATTTGGAACAAAATGATAATTCAAATTGAATAATATAATTTACATTTGCTATTTCCTACACTAGTTTTAACATATAATTTAAACATAAATTGTATATTGTAATACTTTATATAAGTTGCAAAATTTAAATTAAAAGGTATTACAGAAATAATTAGATGTGTTTAACATGTTCAAGCAAAAATTGTAGCAAAATGATCTTTTAAATGTTATTTTTCTAAATTGCATTTAAACTTCCATTTAAGATACTTGCGATTGCATTTTGATTATATATTCCGCAATGAATGTAGCAAAATTCTATGTGGAATTGAAAATGCAAAACTCCATCTCGCCTAGGGCAACCAAAGAGCTAGAGCCGGACCAGCCGCTGTCATAAAGAGAGGAAAAAGTGATATAGCAAACAATAATTATAGGCAGTTTGTCTAAGATTATTTGAGAGTAAAATAATCTCTGTTGTAAACCACAGCTCACTTCAGCGCGACTGTGCTCATGTTAAGGTGCCACCAACCTCTGGGCTGAAGGCCTCAAAAACCAACACCAATAAACAACACTAACCTCTCTCTCTCTCTCTCTCTCTCTCTCTCTCTCTCTCTCTCTCTCTCTCTCTCTCTCTCTCTCTCTCTCTCTCTCTCTCTCTCTCTCTCTCACACACACACACACACACACACACACACACACACACACACACACTAATTAAATGCATTTTTTTTTTATTTGTACGAATGTGTAATTTTTCATATCAGACCCCCGTACCCAGCCAAACCCCGTTCCTGCCGCCACGGCCGAAATCTCACTCTGAACTCTGTTCAAAACTTGAGAGCCCTGTTGATGACTTTGGACTCGACTTGACAAAATGTACAAAGACTTGCAACTCGACTTGGACTTTAACATCAATGACTCGTGACTTCACTTGGACTTGAGCCTTATGACTCGAGAAGACTTGCTACTTTTTGGCAATTTTTCTTTCACACTGCCGCGCTGCTCTCAGTGAAAAAAAGCTGCACCTGTATGCATGCAGAGAGCACGCGCGCTGCCAGCACGAGTCACGACATCCAATCACTGTATTCCCACGTTGGTTTGATTCAACAGTATCCATAGCTACCAAGTCCGCGTATAACACGTGACTTATTTGGGCTTCTTTTTTTGGCAAGTCGCGGTAAAAAATCTCGAGTTGCGGGTCGCGGTTTTTTGGGCTTATTTAAAAAAATGTGGTTGCTTGTTAGGAAAATATGACAAGCAACTTCGTTTCTTTACATTTATGGTCGCTGTTTTGTCCAAATACATTGCCTGACACTGTCTTCTCACAGCTAATAGACATAGTGCAACGATACAAGTGCTGTATCATTCGTCCTCATACATCCGCCTCCTTTCCCTCTTTGAAGAAAAATTGCGTTCAACGTGCAGGCATGTGATGTGATGTTATAAATGTAATGATAGTTCGTAGACGTAAATAGACGAATACATTTTATTATTATTTTTTACAAACAATGCAACCAGCAGAGATATACAGAGATGGAGAGGAAACAGGAGGTAAGCCACCTAATTTAATTTTAAAAATATTTTTTTATAATGTAGGCTATTTATTATGACTATTATTATTTGGCTATTATAAAAATAAATAATAAAAAAAGTATAGGCTACTAATAATAACAGTAGGTATGGTTCGAATGTATATTATTATAAACATGTCTCTATATTGCAGCACTCTCAGTGTTTTCCTATGCACCAACTCCCAATAGACTGTAAAAAAAGTGCATTATAATCCTAAATAGTAGCTATGTGACATTAGTAATTTTCAACACTCTTTAGGGCAGATTGCACATTGAGATGCAGGGCTTATCCTTTTTACGGTTTATAGTGTGCATGTTCACCACTGCTCCTTATATGTGTGCAATAACTCCGACTGGAGTTACCATAATCCTTCACGTCACTTTTTCTCTTTTTCCATCTCCAAACCTCTTCTGTTCACAGTCTTTATTGCAACTTGAAGAATTTTGTAAAATCCCATCTGTATTTGCTTTTTAAACTCCACGAGATTTCAATTTAATATGTTGCAGGCACATTTATTGATACATTATTAATCATAAATTATACTGATGATAATAAATAATATAATAATATTGGGCTTGTTTTGGGCCCCCCACCCCTCTAGGTATTCTTCATACCTGAGAAGAATATGAAACAGATGTCAGAAAATCTATAGCCTCACATGTTGTATTTGAACTCTTTACTCATATCAATGTTGTTGTGTCAATATTCATTGTCTATTATACACTACGGTATACAATAATATTTCAGTTTCAGTGTATGCAATATTAAGAATATTTTCACTGCTTCAAAAGTCATAAGAAAGCCCTTTCCCTCAAGAAACTGAAGTCATATGCTTTGCCATGGCAAGCTGGCATAAAAAGTATAGCAAAACAAAATAACTGAATAAATAAAATTATTAAAGTAAACCAAATTAAACCAAAAATAAGCTAAACAATATTCCCATAATGGCCCTAAGTTTAGGCTAAAAGGACCCATATCTATTTGAAGTTTAACTGTTTTGCAATATGAGGTCAACACAATACAGGACTGAAGCTGCTGTGCATTGTTCTAGTGCAATATGCTGTTGCAATACAAGCATTTTCTGTGAAAATTTACATTTTCTGTTTTTTTACTGTATTTGCTTAATGGCATTGTATAAAAAGAGGTTTAAATAAATACAAATCTTACAGACATACATAATTTGTATAATTTTTATTTTTGTGGTAAGATGACTTGAAGTGACTCGAAACTAAAATGGTAGGACTTTGGACTCGACTTGAGACTTGTTGGCTTTGACTTCTGACTCGACTCGAGACTTGACTCATCTTTGACTCGACTTGACTCGGGACTCGAGGGCAAAGACTTGAGACTTACTTGTGACTTGCATAACAAAGACTTTGTCCCACCTCTGCAAAACGGTGATGTCATCACACTACGTCCAGCACGGTGAAAGAGTGATACAACTACGGGCACTGGGCATGCGCAAATCAATATCGCAACATTTAATTACCCAATTTGTATTATTGTAAGGGTAGGTTTACTGTTGGGATAGGTGTAGGCATTAATAAAACATCTGTTTAGTAGCAAATGTATTTATTGTCTTTATATCGTGAGATTTTGCATCACCTCCTAAAACTGCTATACCCTTCTAGCCACAACTCTTCTTCTCAGTTTTTATTGTATTTCTGTGGCAGAATTACAGCGCCACACACTGGCCTGGCATGTATACTACATAGTTTTGAAACGTTTTATTGCTCTCGTGTGTACACAGATCTTTTTTGAAACGAGGAGAAAAAAAGATCTTATTGGGAAAGCTCTGGCTTTGTGTACTGATTCCCCCGACGAGTCGTTTGAAAATCATTGAAAAATGTGGTGATGTGCAAAATATATTATAAGAAAATAGGGGCACTTAAAAAATATATAAGCAGCACAACACAGCTTCATGTGCTCTTTGTCTCCTAATCAGGACATGATCAATAGATCAATATTAAGTCTGCTTTTCAAACAAAGAAAAAAAAGCAATGGCGGATGATATGTGCTAACAGTGGAAAACTGTTCAGAAGATCAATTCTTAGTTGAAGCTTGTGACATAAACACTCACGATCACTTTATTTAGAGATCACGTAAAAGTTCAGATGTATCAGTCTGAATATGTTTTAACAATTAAAAATTTAAAAATAACAATTTTTAGGTGTGCTGTTTCTTTAAAGCATACACACATTTTGAGAAAGACATGCACTTTAAGATTAAGCTTGCATTGTTCTGCTGAAAACCTGAGTGAGTTTCCTCACCAAGCAGAAATCCGTCAGGTCCCGGCCTCTTTTGTTTCGCGTAATCTTTGAAGTGCATTATGCTAATGCAAAAAGCAGGTACCCACACGAGGGTGTCGAGCTCCCGTTAGTGATACACGGCTCGTTTTGAGTCGCAATCTTAATGAGCAAGTCACTGATTTAATCCTCGGTTTCGCTCAGAGAAGCTTGACTAGCTGCGTTCTGCTTATACAAACCTGCAGCGCAAGGCAGCTGTCACGCTTTTTGGCATTTTCACACTTTGTCGAGCCCAGGGCCCTGCTCACCTTTCTCTCTGTCTTTCTATCTATAAATCTCTTCCTGTCTATTTGTCTGTCTCTCTATTCCAAATAATCCAATGACACTTTCCTGGCTCTGGCTGCATTTTTTGTTGCCATCTCTAAGGGCCATTTAACAGAAATGTGCGAATGTTATTTTATGGCTGGGTGCATCGCGCGGATCTGTCTGTGTACTAAAGCGAGATAATGAAAAGAGGTGAGTAACGTTTAATGGTGCAGTCCTCCCTGTCAATCACGGGCTCATTGTGTTGAAAATGACAATGTGGGTGGACATCCTGAACTATTCACAATTTAATCATCGTGATTTCCAGGACATAATTGCACTGGATGTCTTCATTCTAATGAAACAAGGTATTTGATGTTCAATAGGACAGAAAAATCACAATATAAATTTTTTTTTTTTTTTAGTCTCCGTTCTATCTCCTAGATTACATGGAGAACAAATTGCTGAGGTCTTCTGCTTCTCAGATTGTTCTCCTCATCCGTTTCTCATTACTGCCTCAAACTGTGCTCATAGTTGCCGAGTCAGAGATCTCATCTTATTCTGCAGAGACAAAATTACGTAAGATTTGTTAACGGCATAGTTTACAGATATATTTCTAATGGAAAACTCTTTTTTTCTCTCTCTTATTTTTTAAATGATATGACTGTCTGTCTAATTTCCATCTGTCTGTCTGTCTGACTGTCTGTCTGTCTGTCTGTCTACATAATATACATTTTAGGCTATAATTAATATATATTTAATGTATCATAACACCATAAAATCAAAGAAGAAATGTCTGTCCGTCTGTCTCTGTCTGTCTAATTTCCATATGTCTGTCTGCCTGTCTAATTTATGTCTTTCATTTTGTCTATCTATCTATCTATCTATCTATCTATCTATCTATCTATCTATCTATCTATCTATCTATCTGTCTGTCTGTCTGTCTGTCTGTCTGTCTGTCTGTCTATCTATCTATCATCTGTCTGTCTGTCTGTCTGTCTGTCTGTCTGTCTGTCTATCTATCTATCAATCATCCATCTGTCTGTCTGTCTGTCTGTCTATCTGTGTCTGTCTGTCTGTCTAAATTCTATCTATCTATCTATCTATCTATCTATCTATCTATCTATCTATCTATCTATCTGTCTGTCTGTCTGTCTGTCTGTCTGTCTGTCTGTCTGTCCGTCTGTCTATCCGTCTGTCTATCCGTCTATCCGTCTGTCCTTCTGTGTCTAATACCATCTTGAACTGGTTTGTTGTTATAAAGAAAATACTTTTTTTTCTCTAAAATTTCTTTTGTATTGTGTCTTTTCTCTTTAGATTCCCACGGCATGGACCTTTTCGCAGTGGCGGTGCATGAGTTTGGCCATGCCATAGGGCTCGCACACACCTCTGCCATTGAGTCCATCATGCGCCCTTATTACCAGGGGCCAGTGGGCGACCCGCTCAAGTACAACCTCGCGTACGAAGACAAGGTCCGTGTCTGGCAGATTTACGGTAAGAACGTCCACCCCTTGGTCACGTCTGGTTTCTTTTTTCCCTCCCGTACCTCCTCCCTCTCCATCAGTTAACTGAAAACAGGCACCGTGACAGCTGTGTGAGCTGAGATCCTCAATCAAACACGGACACCCTGCTATCGCTGTTTGAATCTGGCATTGTTGAAGAAGCAAAAACTGACAAGTATAGCGACAACTTGAAGGCACAGTCTCTCTGCAAGACATACAGACAGATAGATGCTGTAATCTGTCAACAGTAAACACACTAGGATGACACTGAGAATGAGTTGTGCCTGCTGATAGCACGGTTACATGTGCTGTCTGCGTCAATTTAGTATTCACTAAAAGAGCTAGAATGGGGTGAAAATGGGGCAAATAAGCCTGCAAAATCTTCATAGAACAATGTTTGTCAATTCAGTGCTTGGATATGAATGATGCAGCCAGTGTTCATTTTTATAGTTATAGAAAATAAAAATAAATACCACTAATTAAAAAAAAAGGTAAATATTTCATTATGTCCTATTAATTTATTGTAGTTGAAATTTTGATGAAAATGTATTTATTAAAGTTTACAAAATTTTAAATTTGTGTAAAAATAAGAGTGCAAGAGTGAGAAGAGTGTGTAAAATTAAACTAAAATCTTATTATATTATTTTATTGTATTCATATTATAATAATATTAATATATTATTATATTTTTTATTATTTTATTCTTATTGTATTAAAAAATATTATTATTAGTGTCAACTTTGCAGTTTTTCTAATTTTCTTTGGTACATTTCTCGGATCATCCTTGAAATTTGCAAAACAGTAATTGCATTTCTCAAAGCATTTCATACAAATAGCAAAACACAATGGGTTACCTGCAAAGCAGTCTCTTGCTCAAAATCCTTAGTTCATCTCTCAAAAGTAAATATCTGCGTCAATGAACATGTCTGTGCCATCAGAATGAAAAGTCCTTGTGTCATTGTGTGCGGATAACAGTCGAATTGCTTAGTCATGTTGTCAGTATAACAGTGTACTCTGGAGGGATGTTCTGATCTAAACTATGGCTAAAGTTTTGATGACAATTTTTGTAAATTGTAGGTTACACCTTGTATGTGTGTGGGGGTTTGATTGCAAGAGACTGGAAAAGATTCACATTTACGCTTTTACTGTTTGTACTGTAATTTGTTGACAGACCTTGTCATTGCGATACAGGAAGGAAAAGACAGCACTGCATATCACAAAGAAAAGAAACAAAACAAGTAGAAATGAATATGGACAATCTCCTTAGAGAAAACTGTACATGCAGAGTCTTCCTACACCTCCCGATGTTCTATCTGTTTGGGCCACAAATTCTCATCCACATCACAACAAATATCTTTAGAAAAAAAAGTCGAATGGAAATGTAAAGAAACATGCTTGAAATATTATGACCACTTGTTCAGCCATTTTGCATGTAAAGACTTGATGAACTAATGCTTAAATGTTGTGGGAGGGTGAGACTATCCAACAGAGACCCATTATAATACATTTTAATCAACGTGACATAAGCAATTGATAATGTAAGAAACAGAAGAGAATTGTACACAATCATGCAGGGATGTACCGATGCATTTGCAACTTGTTCAAAGAAATGAGAAAGTGCTTTTTTGATGTGCACAAGTGACACAATGATGTGAAGATTGAACAGGTCGTTTTCATAAACATAAAATCGACAATGATTTTATTATAATGCATTCTTATTAGAATAATATGAATATATTATATATCTATTTTCATTGTATTCAAACATTGCCCTTATACATGTTTGAAAATCTGTTTTCCTGAAGAAAACATTAGTGTATTCATGTTTTTTATTATTTATACTTCAGTTATTTATTGTCTGTGTTTATTGAGTAATTTTAGGAGTGCATTCACAACGTGACTTACACATTTAGACATAAAAGTGGCTCTACAGTTCTCTGGTTTTCCTCCATTCCTCCCCACTCACATTATCTTGTTTTTAGATGAAGTGCCCATTGTAATTGTAAAAACAAAGTGATTGGCACGGCATGCCCCCTCAGCAGGCTGCCCTTTTGTGTGATCCCACCAAGCAAATAACAGGCCCTAAACGAGTGGCACAGAGAGCAGAAGTGATTTGGTTTGTAAAGGGGCACTATTGATGTAATTACATGGTTGTGCTGAGTCAGACTTGGAGCACAGGGATTAATTGGTCGTCACCATGTATTGGACCATGCTAATCAACAGGTAGAATGCTGTACGGCGCTGCAAACAAGCAAGGTGGGAAGCAAAGAGAAAGAGAAACATTTAGGGATGGAGATGGAAACATTGAGATTGGCTCAAGCAACTAATACAAGGAGTTTTGCAACTCGAGTAGATGAAGACAGGCCAAGCATTTTATAAATGCAATTCTGCAATATAATGAGAGCACACACACACACCCCGAGTTAAATACCAATACATTTTCTTTCATGTTCTGTCTCTTTAGGTCCAGAGACCACTATGATGTAGGCTACTCATATAATAATAATATTATTTTGTAATTATTTATTTAGGGTTCAAATTCTTTTCTCTTGAGAAAATAACCCAGTAATCTCCTTGTCTCCTTGTGTGTTTCAGAAAAGATCTCAATAATGCCTCGAGCTGTGCTCAGACATTTCAAAATGAACTGACCTAAGCATTCTCCAAAGACCAAATTATCTGAGCTATGCTATCCACGTCGATATTATAGCTCAATACTTTTATTGTATAATAACAATTGATTCACAAAAAGTCTCAGATATGTTTTCTTTTTAAGATAAGTATCTGATACAAAGTTAGTAAAAGAGACATAAGTGATAACTAAGAAAAAAGTCCTAATTTATATTATTAATGGATTCATATATTTTACATATATTATAGAACATATATTTTTAATATATGTGACCCTAGACCACAAAACCAGTCATAAGGTTCAATAAGCTTTCCATTGATGTAATGGTTTGTTAGGACAGTATTTAAAAAATCTGGAATCTGAGGGTGCAAAAAAATTAAAATATTGAGAAAATCCCCTTTAAAGTTGACCAAATGAAGTACTTAGCTATGCATATTACTAATTAATAATCCTTTTTATATATATTTACAGTAGGAAATGTACAAAATATCTTCAGGAACTTTACCTTTTTATCTTTAACTATTATCTTTATCCTATTGATTTTTGGTATAAAAGAAAAATTTATAATTTAGATCCATACAATGTATTGTTAGCTATTGCCACTTAATTGGCCAGCAAACTTCCCTGACCTTAACCGCATAGAAAATATATGGGGTATTGAGAAGAGGAAGATGAGATATGCTAGACCCAAGAGCTGAAGGCCACTATCAGAGAAACCTGTGCTCTCATAACACCTGAGCAGTGCCACAGACTGATCGACTCCATGCCACACCGCATTACTGCAGTAATTCAGGCATAAGGAGTCCCAACTAAGTATTGGGTGCTGTACATGCTCATACTTTTCTTGTTATACTTCTCAGTTCTAAAAAATCTTTTCTTTGTATTGGTCTTTGGGATTTTCCTTAGTTGTCAGTTATAATCATCAAAATGAAAAAATAAAAATAAACATTTGCAATATATCAGTCTGTGTGTAATGAATGAATAAAATATACAAGTTTCACTTTTTGAATGGAATTAGTGAAATAAATCAACTTTTGATGATATAATTATATGATCAGCACCTTTAAGGTATGTTTCTCTAATTAAGTAAAAACTTGAAATTATTGAAGCTTTAACCCAGTTGTGTAAGTAAGTTTATTGCTTGTTTGTGAGGTCAAAAAAACTAACAAAAAACATTGTACAATGTGAACAAATCCAAATAGACAATTGGCAGTTGTGTTGTTCTGTGTACACCAGAAACTGACTAACCTTTTCAGAATGAAAACTAATTGCATTTATTCATGTTTTGGCCCTCCATTGTACTGTAACTTTTTTTACTGTACATTTTTGATGGAAGACATTGCATGTGCATTTTTAAGACAACATCTCATTTATAATAAGTTTTTATGTGATTATAAAACCCATTAAGCATCAACCAGACACAAAGTATGTATATTGCATATGTTTTTTGAGCTATTAAACGGGCCTTGGGATCCCCAAGCAGCACATGAGGGTTAAAAGTTAAAGAGATAGCGTACTTTGGAAATAAATACTATTTGATTTAGAGCAAGTTGGATTGAATTTCTGCATTTTGTTGGTTGTTAAACTTTTTGCTCATTAGATTTGTTTAATGTTTACTTGCGCAAATGTTGTACTGCAGTTGTTTTACAAATCTCCTTTTCTGAGAAAAGTCAAGAATACACTTAAAGTGTGTTCCTCTCAGATGTGTGGCATTTTCATGCTTTTGCGCAGGTTGAACTCGTCTCGTGTTTTGTCAGGTGTTCGTGACTCCGTATCGCACACGCCGCAGACAGATGACTCCTCTCAAACAGCCGAACCTCCTGTCCTCCTTGACCTCCCCGCAAACAGATCCACAATACCGTGAGTCAACAAGCACACATCCACAAAACCCGCATTCCTCTGGTCAGTGTGTCTTTAGCGTTTTGAATTCTAGAGGTAGTGATCCATCATTTAGGAGAAGAGTATGGAATTCATAATGTACCCACAACTGCACTCAACCCTCCTGAAGCAAATGCCAAAATGACACAAATTATAGACTCCTGACTCCTAGTAAGCAAGCATTTAGCCTCTCCGAGAGAAGCCCGCAACTCTCTATATTCCTCTCTCTCTAGCTTCACGGCCGATGCGCGAGACAGGTAGATTTAGTTTGACAAAGGTCAGTAATATATTCCTCTCTCAGAGAGCTCAGCTAATAAGCTGTGAATGAAGATCTTTGTTAATAAAGTGTCAGGCGAGTTCCCGCTCACAAAAGCAACTCTGTCACCGTAATTGCTCCATCATTAGCATCCCAGCCACGTCAAAGCGCTAAGTCAGTCATTAGCCAAGGGGATAACGCAATCAGAGATTCTGTTGCAAGCTGGTAATAACATCTTCTTTGATTTGCCCAGTCTTAGACCACATAATAAGGACATTTGGGACTGGTTGCACATAGCCATAGCTAGCCAAACATATTCATATACAGACTTACAATAAATAAGGGCTACCGCTTTGGGGGAAAAGCAGATATTGACGACATTATTAAATTAGGACTAAAGCAGAAAACTGTATAAAAATGAACACCGGCTGCATCATTTACAGTATATCCATGTACTCAAATGGTCTTATCTTCTGGATATTTAAAGGTGCTCTATCTAAATTGTTTTGACTGCACTACAACATAAAAATACCATAAGTCTGCAGAGATGTAGGAAGTTCAAATACTTGTTACTCTGAAAAACTATGCTACAACCAGTTATTATCATTTGAAATGTGCATTTCATGTCGGAATGTCCGTTTATGTTTTGGTCTGTGTGATCCCAGCCATTGGCAGTTTACCCAATAGTATTTCGACACCCTAGGTTGCCAGTTGGCGGAAAAAACAGAGATGGAAGCCAGCAAACGAAATGGGACAGAGGCCGCAAATTCTAACCGACCTAAAAAGCATTAGCAATAAAAACGTTTTAAACCTATACATTAGCTGATCAACTTATACTGTAAGGGTCGTCGCTTCCCATTCTCAATTACGCTCATTTCTGTTGTCTGTCCTCTGGGTGGGGGATCACATTATGAAATAAATGTTTTTGTCTAATACACTTTGGCCACAATTATTGGTACCACTTAAAATTCTTATGAGTAAAATATCTCTGAAGTATATTCCCCTTCATATTTACAGTTTTTAGCACACCAGGGTGACTAGGAACATGAAATTATCCTGCCATGACTTTCTGTTTCACAAAGAGTATAAATATGAGGTAACAAAGTCCATATTCCCTTAATCATCCATCACAATGAGGAAAACCAAACAATATAGTTCTGATGTGCAGCAGCGATTATTGAGCTTCACAAAATAGAGAGTGGCTGTAAGAAAATAGCTGAAGCATTGACATTTCTCATTTCCACCATCAGGGCAATAATTAAGAAGTTCCAATCAACAGAAAATGTTACGAATCCGCACGGAAGAGGACGCATGTCTATTGTCTTAATGCACGGCGAGGAGGAAAGTTGTGTACAAAGGAGTGTACAAACACTTTACAAGGATTACAGCTGGTGAATTGCAGAAAATAGTAGAGTCTTGGCCTGAAAATATATAACTGTATATGTAACAGTCAAACAGCACCTACATCACCACAAGTTGTTTGGGAGGTTTTCGAGAAAAATACTCCTCGGTCATCCAAAAACAAACTTCAGCATATTCTGTTGCCAGACACGGGTGGTGCTTCAAACTGGTTCTATGGTCAGATGAAGAGAAACAAATAGTTTTTTGGTGGCAAACCCACGAGATGGTCTGGGGTACACATAGATAAAAAGTACGTCATGCCCATGGTTAAAGGTCCCATTCTTCACGATTCCAGCTTTCAAACTTTAGTTAGTGTGTAATGTTGCTGTTAGGGTTAGTGGGAGAGCCACGTGGGAGAGCAACGAGACCACGCATTCAGCGCTTGCATCTCCCCGTTATGGTTAGAGGCGGGACCTTTCCGGGCAAAGTGCGCTAAGCTGCTGTCCAATCACAACACGGGAAGCGCTGGCCCAATCAGAACTCGCTACGTATTTCTGAAGGAGGGACTTCATAGAACAAGGAAATCATCAGGCCGTTTTTAGGGCAGAGAAAACAGCGGTATACAGATAAGTATATTGTGTGAAAAATACAGTTTTTTTTACACGTGAAACATGAACTCATATCACTCACTTATATTGCAAACTGTAAACATAATCAAAGCTTCGAAAACACGCGAAGAACGGTACCTTTAAATATTCCGCTGGATCTTTAATGTTGTGGCCCTATTTGTGACCCTGGACCACAAAACCAGTCATAAGGGTTCATATATATATATATATATATAATTATGAACCCTTATGACTGGACATGAATATCTTCATGGAACATGATCTTTATTCAATATTCTAAAGATTTTTTGGCATAAAAGAAAAATCTGTCATTTTGACCCATACAATGTATTGTTGGCTATTGCACAAATATACCTTATGACTGGTTTTGAGGTCCAGGGTCAAATTTTTTGGACATCTTGTTTCTATCAAATACCAACAGATAAAACAATCTAAACCTGACGGCCTCTGCTAGAAATGTTATAATACGCTGTGGTTGGATTTTCCATTAGGACAATAAAACAAACATTAAAATCAACACAAAATTGGGTTTTTTCATTCCAGTTTCCTGAACTGTACCGTAAAACTGAAGAGGAGAGTATATCGACATGGACTTGGGAATTTAAAAGATCTGGAGAGATTTAGTATGGAGGAATGGTCTCTGATATTTTTTTTATAAGGTGTTCTCTAAACTCATCAGGCTTTATAGATCAAGACTCAGAGCGGTTATCATGGCAAGAGGAGGTTGCTAGAAGTATCAAATAAAAAGTTGCCATTAATTGTGTGGCCAATATGTATTAGAGAAAACCTTCATTATGAGGTTTTTCCCATTTTCAATTGTTTTACTTCAATGAAAGGTTTGTTTTTGAGGATTTTTTTTTAAAATAAAAGTTCAACAACGCAGATTTACTTTCCGACTTCTTCGTCCATGTTTACCAAGGGTGCCAATAGTTCTGACCATGACTGTATAGGCAAAATATTTATTAAAATAGCATTATTAATTTATTAAAATAACATAATATATGAAACTTTTCATCATTGCACTGAAGCTGGATGACCACATTTGGATGTGCATACATTTTAAATAATTAAATTATTCCCTCCATAATCAATGATTCACACAAATGCTTCTACTAGTGAACGTCTTGTGCTCTACCTTCACACTCCTTGCAAAGTTTATGCATTTATTTTTCTTTGTACTCCTTATAGACCTGCCCGTGACGCCCCTGACCGATGCACTAGCCACTTTGATGCTGTGGCCCAGATTCGAGGAGAAGCCTTCTTTTTTAAAGGTAAGAACATGCAGAAGTCCAGGATGAAATCAATAGATATTATTAGGGCTGGGCGATAAATCGATTTTATGAATTAATTCGAGTTTTTAGTTTACGACGATTTTTGTGAATGAAAATCGGTTTTCTCTTTCAAATCCGCCGACGCTCCCCTCTGAGCTCCCGTAATGGCTCAGCCCTCCCCGCGCGCGTTTGCCACAGAGGTACACAAACAACAAGGATCGCGTCTAACAACATACAGTGTCATTCGTAATTGGTTCAGTTTTTCACAGAACAATTAACAATACCCCGCTGCAAAGTGTGTTTGAAGTCTGAACGGAACCGCGGTAGGCGCTATACTCATTTAAAGCTGCGCTGACACGAACGCAGCGCGAGCTCACACACGGGCCAATCTCGTGACAGACACGATACACAGCGCTGGTGATCCAGTGAGAGACCGTTTAAATCAACACACCATCGCTACTGTGATCTAGTGGAAGCGGTCGGCGCACAATTCTGTTATAAACCACAGATATCAGCTCTAACAGAGCTGAGCGAAGGTCAGGGGTTTCAGTCACAAAACACCAACATTTACCACGATTGTACTATAGTAAAACCACATGGATTTAATGTTGTTGTTGTCATTATTCTCAGGATTCGTACAACCTTTTAAGATTGAAATTCAAGCACTTTCCAATGGTTTTCAAGAGCTTCACACTTATTTCCAGCACTTCAAAGCTCTAGATATCCGATTGTAATGTTATTTTTAATGTGATGGTTTGTAAAACTAAAAGTTTAAAGGGGTCTTGTGAAAGAAATAGTCGAATGTTTTTTTTAGTTTATTTTTTTTAAATGTGTAATCCATTTTGTAGCATTTTTATTTTAAAAAAGATATGAAATGCCCACCACTATAACCAGCAGAAGAGCACTTATTGATTTATTAGCGATTTTCACTCCCTAATGTATGGAAAGTACGAAGTCACAGTCTCAGGAAAAACTAAACTTTTCTTCAAATTGTGACTAAATTACAGTAAAGTAAAGAGCTCCTTTAATAATCACTGAAGCTGTCGATCAGTTCAGTGTGAGACTATTGAAGAACAATGCTAATCTATATTTAATAAGAGCATTAGGCTACATTTAAATTTTCCCTATACTTTTGCACATTACTGTTGTTAATAAAAGTTAATTTTATCTGCATATCAATTCATAAACCTTTGATATGTATACTGTATATTGCAAAAGATATGGTGCCCATTTATACTGTGGAATAGTCGGGGGTTATTCACATGCTGAAAGTTTTGCACCCCAGGTAGGCACTTCTACCAAGCTGCAAATATTTAATTTTACCTAAACAAAATAAAGTTAAAACTTGTTTTCAACAATTTCTTTGTCATCTGCAGACTGATTTTAAGTAGGAGGGGGAAAAAATCGTTTTAAATCGTAAATCGAATTTTTGGTGAAAAAAATCGGGGATTTTTTTTTTGGGCCATATCGCCCAGCCCTAGATATTATCAATCGCCAATGTATAAGGTTCTACATCCTTTTGTGTGTATGATCTACAAAACACTTCTTAAAAAGTTTTTATCTGCGTTTGTGTCTGGTTTTATTGGTAATATTTTGATATTGTTAAAATAAAATGTATTTAATAGAGTGCAAAATTGCACAAGATATTATTACTAAAATTGATATTAATATATTTCGACTTGTCATGCAACACACCTTGAGTTTAAGGTTATGTTTTGAACTTGAGTTTAATTTTCTTACCTCGTTTGAATTAGTAAAACAAATTATTAAAACAAGGTTGCCAGTGGGGAAAGAAGAAAAAACAATTCAAGATTATATTATCAAGATATATTATTAAATAAAATAAAATATTAAATATATATTTGAATCTAAAGTAAATCAGTAGTTCCCCACAAAACTTATTTGTGGACAAAAAAAAGGTAAGTATTTTAGAAATATTGATAAAGACTTCAAATCAGTTTTGTGGGGAACTATTGAATTTCTTGAACAGCTGTTAAATTGTTTTGTTTTACTGTTCAGCCATTAAATGTGCTGTCTGCACACCACCGCTGTCTGCATTTTGATATATTAACATTTTCGCATTGTATTTGTTTGGCTGGTTCTGCCAGCTGGGCACCCTTCGATGCCCCTGGGTATGAACGCATTCCTCGCTTTACTAAGCAATATCCAAATAATAAGCTGTCATAAACACAAATAATCACACATTCTTACTGTCAAACCTTCTGTCAGGGAAGTATTTCTGGCGTCTGACGCGTGAAAAGCACTTGGTGTCGTTAAGGCCAGCTCAGATCCATCGCTTCTGGAGAGGTCTGCCTGCTAACCTGGACAGTGTGGATGCTGTATATGAGAGACCTGGAGACCATAAGATAGTGTTCTTTAAAGGTAAATGCCTGGATTCAACTTTTAAATTATGATTTAATATAACCCTTTCATATAACCTTTTGCACGATCGTTACTACATTTCGACTGGTTTGTCTCACCTTAACAGTACTTGACATTTAATACCCCCCAAATGCAGGGGGATTTCAGCAGTGGCGTGTAACGCATTCACTCCTACTGGCCACGTTGAATTTTATATATAATAAAGGCTAAAAACTGTTCAGGTGTAGTCTGTTAAAAAGGCATATGAAATAAGTGCAATGTAGTGTTGTCAGAAATATAGATTTTTTTTTTAATTTACTGGTACTGAAATACCACTTCCAATACTCATTTTCTGCAGAATAGATAGACAATACCAGCAGAGTTTTCATCTGTCCAACAGCGAGCTGGCACAAAAAAACCCACCTCCCCTCCCTCACTCGATTAATCTGCTCCAGATGAATATTGTTGGTGATACAGGGCTTGAATTTCGGCTTGGGATTGCGCATATACCACAGCATTTTACTAATTACGAAGGATTTTGTTCTCACACCCAAATTGTGCACATAAAGCCTCCCCGTACTAAACTAAATTACTTGTCTTTGCTTATACTGTGCTTAAACGGTCAAATACACACAAAGTAATGACAAAATGCCGTTCTTGGCGAGGATTCACGTAAACACAGTCTGTTGTGTTTTAAGTGAACATAAATGAGAGGAAAATGCATGTGTAACAATGTAATAATGGATCCATGTGTTAGGTCTTAAAGTGACAGCAGCCTAATATATCTGCGGACAGATTATGTCAAACACTGCACCTTAAAGGGTTAGTTCACCCAAAAATGAAAATTCTGTCATTAATTACTCTCCGTCATGTCGTTCCAAACCCGTAAGACCTTCGTTCATCTTCGGAATCGGAGCACAAATTAAGATCTTTTTCATGAAATCTGACCCCTCCATAGACAGCAACAGAATTGCAACTTTCGTGGGCCAAGACCGGTAGTAACGACATCGTTAAAATAGTCCATGTGACTATTTTAACGTGAAGAGACAAGAATTATTTTTTGGGCGCAAAAACAAACAAATAGAACGACTTCTCTTCCCTGTCACTCACTTCCACTGTTCACAAAGTACCTCGCTTCCAGGTTTTATGAGAGGCTCCTCATCTTTAATCTGGCAACTTGTATGAGCGTTGAGTCAGTGGGGGAAACAACTCTCTCCAATATATTTAATTTGGACTGCAGAACTCAATATAATCACTAGCTGTAAATATTACATACTGCACCTTCAAATAAGTTTCTGTTATGTTGTTAAGTTTTTGTGGTTACCAATGTGCTAAAGAGTAGTGCTTTGGGTTAGGCTGTGGGTGGCTACAGGAAGGTATACAGCACAATGACAATATGAGAAATTATCTGATTAAAATAAATAAGTTGTATTTAGTAAATGCTTTGCTAGTTTGCTAAAGAATAGATAGAAATAGCAACAAGAAAACAGAACCGAATTTTACACTGTTAGTTGCTTTTGGCAGTCAGTAATCTGTGATAATTCCACAGTTAGAGATCAAGAACATCTCTCAAAGGCTCTTTAAAATGATTCAAAAAGGCCCTCTGATTGTGTAGTTAATTCCAGACATTTTAAGCTAAATGTTCCCTAGAGCATAAACACACACTCTTACAAAAATTCTCTAAAGGATTGGAATTTGAAGCTCTCGAGTAATGTAAATGTCATTTTTAATAAGAAATGGACTATAAAGGGAACAATATCCTTCAAAGATATAACACAAATTTGTTTTTAAGTTCAAAAGCAGGGAGGTAAAAATAACGTGTTGTATATTTAAAGCATTGAAATGCATTTCACAGCAGGTCTGTGTTTTCTAATCTGGTCTGCAGGCACAGGAAGCCTTTACCACTTTCCCACCTCACAATAAGTTGTTCTCACTTCTTTAGGAGGGAAATATTGGGTGTTCAAGGACAATAACGTTGAAGAGGGCTACCCACGGTCTGTCAGTGACTTCGGGCTCCCCGCGGAAGGAGTAGATGCAGTATTTGTTTGGCTGCACAATGAGAAGACCTACTTCTTCAGAGACAACCGTTACTGGCGCTACGATGACCATCTGCAGCGCATGGACCTCGGCTACCCAAAAGACACGGCGCTGTGGAAAGGGATCCCCTCTCAGCTGGATGATGCCATGCGGTGGTCTGACAGTAAGTATTGAGAGTCATATTATGTCTCTGGAATTTTAAGCAGCTCTCCTGAATGTTATTTTTTAGAGCCACAAAAAAATGAATCGTTTCCCTTCCCTGGTGAAAAGATCGGTTAGCTGTTTAACTAGGTAGGGAAGAGCATAGCTATGTGAAATGTACTCCTAAAAGTTGACACAACCAGCTTTTAGTAGATTTAAATATTTTGATTGCATCTAATTTTGTACACACAGATGTCCAATAAAATGATGATAAAATCTGATGTAATTAGAACAGCCCCTCCACATACATTATAATTACTGCTTATAAATGCCTCAAATTAGCATTTGAAAGTAGCAAATTATGTTTTTTTCCAGGCTGACAAACTTTTTTTTTTATAAAAATTCCATATCAGTGTTATTTAAAGGGATATCACTCAACAATTCTGTCATTTACCCACCCACAAGTTGTTCCAAACTTTTGATTTCTTTTACTGAACAGACAAGAAAATATTTTAAAGAATGTATGTAGCCAAACAGTTGATGTCCCCATTGACTTCCATACTGGAATAATTTTCAGAATGATTTTATTCAGCTGATGAACGATAAAAACATTGACAGCCAATAAGAATCCATCCTGCTGTAACAAGCTCGAGCATTTAAAGCAACAAACAAGCACACGCTTGGAATAAACAGAACTATATCGTCCACTGGTGTGGACGCTATTATAGTTAACTTTCTGGTTATTGTTCTTGGTGTGATTTTTTTTTTTTTTAAATAAACACTTCTCCAAGCTGATATGCAATAATAATAGGAGAAGAATGTGTTCGGGAAAAGGCAGTTTCGAACTCGGAAGCTAACACCACACATCTTAGTCTCCACGCCACTGCTCCTGTTATCCGATGGGTTTCTTTTATCATTTTTCCTGGCTCAATCAGACAGTGGAGGGTGGATTTAATGTAAATAGCCTCTACCAACAAGGCGCGTGTAAATAGACATTCTGAAATAAACACTACATCATTAAATTAACCGCTTTCCTCCTAAAATTCAAATAGATTCTAATATTATCTTCCATCATGTGTGAATCATCAAACAATTACTCTTTAGGGTGCTATTTTAACAATCAAAGTGCATGGTGTAAAGCAGGTCCGAATCCACTTTTGCTAGTTTGCGTTTTAATGGTTGGCGCGCCCGGCTCATGGTCTAAAAGGGTTGTGCCAATTCCGTTAATGAGTCATGGGTGTTTTGGGCGTAACATGCAGAATAAATCAGTCAGAGTCTCATCCCATTCCCTTTAAAAGCCAGTTGTGCTTAGCCTGACAAGCCAGACCCACATCAAGATGTTTGGTCTGGAAACTCACCATAGACAGGGCTCAATCCGAGAGGCGGGATAAACGGTTGTCTTTCAAACTCCCTCTGCACGCGATAGGATAGCGCTACCACCAACCGGAGCAACGAAGGTGAAACAGAGCTCGTTGATAGATTAAACATTCGCCGTATCCGGTCAGCAAAACTCAGAACAAATCTTCCCTTTTTAAGAATGACTTCAGTGCCGTTCTTTGTTCTTTTCTCAAAGAAAAGCTTAAGTCTTCCAGAGTCGACAAACGGTTCTAGTGACGTCATTACATCCCTGCACTTCCTGCTGTAGTCCAAACCGGCCGTTCGCTGTAGGCTTTGAAAGGGAACTTCTGTTAAATAAAATATCTCGCTTGGCATTGAACTTTGAGCTTTATAATTTTACAGGTATTATTTATGCTCTAACAGCAACACTAACTAACTAACTAACTAAACTTACACACTAACTAAAGTTTGAAAGATGGAATCGCACTTCCATGGGCGAACAAATGGGCACGAGTGCATTTGCTATTTAAACAATGTGGTGTACGACGTGAATATGATAACCGCATCTGGCTGAAACTGCCAAAAAAACACATGCGTCACGCCTGGCGCCGCATTGCGCCGGGTGTAAAATAGGGCCCTTATACATCATATTAAGGCACTGTGTGCAGTTGTACGACCCCGAACCGCCTTGGAAGAAATAGTCTTATTTGGGTGGAGAGACTGTTAGCCGTGCAGGTGTTTTGATTGTGTAGTTGTCATAGCAGCCGTTTCTAGGTCTATGTGAGCAGAATGGAGAAAGGGGCATAATGTTCTGTCATGCCTAATGCAAGGCATTGTGTCTAATGCACAGAGAGCTACTCGTGGTGTCCTCAAGGATGAAGACCAGGCAATTGCAATGTTGTGGTGGATCACATGAAGCCTGTTAAATAAAAGCAATGCTTTCAATTGCTCCTTTCTAAGCGCTTTCATTTAAAAACACGCCGCTTCTTTGCATCGCATTTATACTAGGGCTGAAGTTAATGCATGAAATAATTCAACATTTATTTCAATTTGACCATACCAATGTCAAAATATGCTAAATGTTTGGCATGTAGAAGTGCAGGCCACCCCCCCAGAGTTTAGGTCTGTCACATAGAAAAGTATGATGCATCAGGATACATATTTAAGTGCTATATTTGGATTTTCTATGTGTGATATTCCAACAAAGTAATTACTTCCAGAACCTGTAATTAGCATTGAAGCAGTTTGAACATTTTTTAAATGTCACCCACGACATTCATTTATATGAATGTGAATGTGAATGTGAAGGTCAGTTATTTTGCATATTATGCATGATGTTAGTCTATAAAGATGTGCAGCTGACCGTTTTTGGCCATTGTGTCATGTCTCGCTGTTTTATTTCCTTATCGTCTCATGCCAAATGTATAAAATGGCAGGTTATGGGCCATTAGGGCGCATTTCATTTTTGTTTGCACTGTTTTGTCTCCCCTAAGAAATCCTCTTTGCAGTTTTGCATATTGCTAATTCACTTAAAAGCACAGTTTGAACAGTTTTATGCAGAATTGTGGTCTCCTCAGGTGTTGTTCTCTGAGGCTTTGCTAGCCCCACAGGAAGAGCTTTGAACGAGAAGAGAGAGCAGGCCACACTCTAAAGTGACAGTCCCCGGCCTCCACGGGAGGGAGGAACTATTAAGCCTGTGGAGGTGCTGGCAACAGTATCCTGTTCAAATGGACAGCACTGAAGGCCAGATTTAACTGCAGACTGAGACAGAGAGGGATAGTAAAGCTCTTGTTCAGATTGGACAAATGCAAGCATTCGGCGTAACCCGAGAAAGAACTTTTCATCACGAGGCAAAATATGGCAATCTCCATTTGTGATTCAAATCTATCCCCCAAAAGACATATGATTTACTGTCAGATTAGTAGTTTTCTTTCATAATATACTGACTCATATAATTTCAAACCCATATAAGACTTTCTCCTTTGGAATGCAAAAAGGAGATATTTATCGGAATATCTGAGCTGCTCTTTTCCATATAATGAAAGTGGATGGTGACCAAGCACCGTCAAGCTCCCAAAAAGAAAGAAAAAAAATCACCATTAAAGGAATCTCTATTAATTTGTGCACTCTTCTAAAGTTGTTCTATTCATGAAAAGAAATTCATGCAAGTTTTGAAATACATGTGAGTGAGTAAATTGTTTTGTTGAACTAGCTCTATAAAATATGACATTGCAAACATTGTGCACTTATTAATAATAAGTATTAGTATATCTGTAAAAATTACAATCAGTTAATTATGTAATTTCCAAGCGTTTTTGTCAGCCTTTTACCTAAGATATTTACTTTAAATATTTATCCCCTGATATTTTTAAGTAAATATTTTAATAAACGAATAATGCATTCTGAATGTTCATGTTTTTTTTTTTTTGATGTTGGTGGCATGATGGTAAACAAATAAAATATTTCATCCTTTTGTTTCAGATTTTTTGTTTTCCTTTTTTTTTTATTAATATATTTAAATTTTACATTTTTATGATTTGAATGAATTATTAACTTTTTATCAACTCAAAACCACTGCAGTTCCCTCAGTTAACCCTGAGTTATTTCTTTTCTCTTTTTTGAGGTATTAAGCAGTCATTTATTATATTTTATAATTTTCATTTTTTTGTGTGTCATTTATAATTATTTTATTCCTATATTAATTATCTCTTTTTTTATCAGCCAATCATCTTAAACAGACCACCCGTGTCCAGAGACTACAGTGTGAAGTCCCTGCACAACACATTGTACAATATTATTGTCAAACCCCCCCAAGGCTCAAATCCTAGAATCGTTCCTGGTGGTCTCGAAACAGGAAATAGAGTTGACAGAGGGAAAAGTGAAACCACAATGATCTGTATGCTAGATGAAAGCAGGTCTAAAAAATCCATTCTGCACATCAACCTGTATTTTATTCCCTTGTATTTTCTGCTCTTTCTACCCAGGTGCGTCATATTTCTTCAAGGGAAAGGAGTACTGGCGCGTGGCGGGCAGCGATATGGAGGTTGAAGCGGGTTATCCGCGTCCCATCGGCAAGGACTGGCTGGTGTGCACGGAAATGCAGTCAGACTCCCCGGAGATGCAGAACAACTCGAACACAAGGCTTCACGGGCAACACCACGCAGACCATGCAGAAAATGGCTACGAGGTTTGTTCCTGCACTTCGGACTCAGCCTCCCCGCTGGGGACACGACTGACCCTCTCGCCCGCCTGGGTGTTAGCGCCACTCTGGACGCTCGCACTCGCTCTCTCCTCTGCTCCTCTCTGATAAGGGCAGAGCCACAGGCCTGTACTCAAAAAGACTCAAGGAGCAGAACATACAGCAGCCTGTGGGTGAAGAGAGTGATGAGAGGCTCTGAAAAAGCCTTTCGCCAGCACCGGACTGATGAAATGGACTCAGCACTTCAATCAAGAGAGGGATTGGATCACTTTTTTTTTTTTTAGGTTGATGCTTTTTGTTGTCTTATTTCTGGAAACTGGAAATTCTATTATTGTTGTTATTATTATTATTATTATTATCATTATTATTATTATTATTATTATTATTAGTGATGCTTGCTGTTGCTATCTTAAAGGGTTAGTTCACCCAAAAATGAAATTGATGTCATTAATGACTCACCCTAATGTCGTTCCACACCCGTAAGACCTCCGTTCATCTTCAGAATGTATCAGAATATCTTCACAGTTTAAGATATTTATATTAG
Organism: Pseudorasbora parva; assembly: GCF_024679245.1. NCBI lineage: Eukaryota > Metazoa > Chordata > Actinopteri > Cypriniformes > Gobionidae > Pseudorasbora > Pseudorasbora parva. The sequence continues at coordinate 14,841,132 of NC_090189.1, read as the reverse complement.
TCTGAGAGCTTTTCTGTTTCTTCGAAGAAAGTGTATGCACACTATTCTGTCCATTTCCAGAAAGGTAATAAAAACATCATGAAAGTAGTCCATATGTGATATGATGTTTTTATTCCCTTTCTGGACATGGACAGTATATTGTGCATACACTTACATATGCTCTCGGATTAAATCTAAAATATCTTAAACTGTGTTCCGAAGATGAACGGAGCTCTTACGGGTGTGGAACGACATTAGGGTCGTTAATGATATTAATGTCATTTTTGGTTGAACTAACCCTTTAACCCCAAGTATTAAACTATGGCATGTAATTTATCTCGCACTGTTTGTTCTACAGACATAAATTATGACATAAATTGTGGCGCTTATTGAGGTGTGCTGTTAATTTATCATACCCACGACAATGAAACAAAAACAAAAAAATCCTGCCGTAATGGAGAGAGCTTTAATCCTGACTGATATGAGCCATATTTAGGACCCAAAATATCAGTGAATTGGAATACATCCATAAGAAATGCTACAAATTAGTCTAAATGGCCATTATGGCAGCGTGTTTTGCACTGGCAAGCATCACTAACATTATATTGGTGTGTGTGTGTATATATATATATATATATATATATATATATATATATATATATATATATATATATACATTATATATGTGTACTGTGTATGGTTATTATGTATATATAAATACACAAACATACTGTATATAAGAGCAAATATATATATTTATCTATGAAATATTTATATATACAATATATACATGCAAATATTTCTTAAATATATACATCTATATATACATCTATGTGTATTCAAATATACATAATAATTATACACAGTACACACACATTAGTACTGAATATCATTCATATATACATGTATTGGTTGTAGTATTCAGAACTTGAGAATTCATTATCAGATTTACAGTATATAATTTTTTTTTTTTTTTTAGTTTCAGAATTTCAAGAGATAAGTAACCAGTTTCTGAGGCATATCCTGAGCTAGTAATAGTAATGATAGCGACAGTAATAATATTGCTGATATCAGGAAGGTGGTGGAAATCTCCCAAATAGGGCTTCCTGCTGGCTGCAGTTCAGAGGCATCATGGGATACCATGAATCACAACCTTAACCTTCTCTCGCTCCAAGTGCTTTAAGAATCCAGCCACTCATTTTTATCGGCACCTTTTCTGCTAAAAGCGTAGTCCTCTCTGACCCATCTATCCCCAGTGTCTCAGCATCTTTTTCTTATTATTCTGTCTTGTTCTAAGCAATTATTTACTTCTCTTCATTACTGACACCGCATTACTCTAAAGCAATGACAGTTACTGATTGCAGTCGCTGTATTTTTGTATTAAACATTACCGTTGGTCATGCATGATGCTGGATTCACAATGCCTGGATCACCACAGCTAGAAACATTTCACAGCTTTGTTTATACAGTTATTTTTGCCTTCTTACAGACTTTCTAACAGTTTTTCTAGTCAGAGAGAACTGAGGGCATTTAGAAATACTTAAACAGACTGGGAAGATGTTTGACTCATATCCTGGGCTGCTGAGAGTGCACTCTGATCATATATGGGAAGAAATGCTTATATACTATATATATAAAAACATATACATATATATTTAAGGTAAAAATCTTCTATGGCAGTTGCAAAAACAATGTACATTCTGAGCTGTCTTTTATAAGGTGAAATATTTTTGTAGAAAAATAAAGAAGTATGAGCAAGCTTGCGTGAAGCCGTAATTTCATGACACAACTGAGTAAATGTGAGCTCTATGACAGCTGCTGTCAGAGGACGGCGGGAACCGCATTCGCCCCGCTGTTTTCTGCACCACATTCACCCAGCGATGCCAAAGTAACATCACGCCACCAATCCGAATTGTCTTAGCGCTCAGAACTCTGTTGGTAGGCTATGTTATTCCTGTTTGTTTGTGTGGAGACATCATGGTACATGTATTCTGCTGTAACTTTTGTTATTCTGTGCCTATCTAACTGTAAATCAAGGACGTCGCATACATTTCATATTGGTTATGGAAAGTAACCGTCGCCTTGGTAACGAGCCCACTCTGCACCATCTACAGGAAAAGCTGTAGACTTTGTTTGCGTGTGCCTGAGGGTGTGTGGGTGCCGAAACAAAGATGTTTTAAAAAGTGCTGAAAGGAAAACCAATGACTCTGAATGATGCGTCTGTTATCTTCCGCTGGCGAGAACCGAAATACTTTGAGCGGTAAAATGTTTCATCAAAGATTGCAGTGCTGTTAATTACCGGCTGCCTGGAGACCGTCTGTGCCCGTAGGTAAGCAGAGTGGTCATGTTCCAGTGGCTGGAACTACATTTATCCAGCCCAGAGACTATGTGCTAGGATCCTGTGAAGTATACCCTGAAATTCAGTAGGTTTGGCTGTACCTCTTTCTTTGAAGGTAAAAAGAGTCAGATGGATGGTACGCCTGCGCTTAAATGACCTCAGGCAAGCGGATGCTACATTCCAGACAGAATGGGAATTGTGATTTATCCTAGCGCCTTCTTTGGAACGCCACTCAAAGTGGGACATTCAGCTTCTGAATGCGAGGCACGTCATTTGACGTCACTTCCATTCAAACTGATGTGTTTTCACGTTTTGGCCCGGTTGGCCTTCCATACTTCCAAAATGTCGACAAGCCCTGATTTTTAAAGGCTTTTTCATTTTTTTTATACTGTTGTCTGAGGTCAACTAATGGTGTTTGCATGGTTTTTACATTCAAAAACATAACTAATAAGTAATAGGCTATTTACTACACTGGTTTTAAAGGAACTGTATGTAAGAAATGTATTTCAATTAATCATAAAATGGCCCTGATATGTCACTAGACATTAAAAAATCATGTTCATTTCAAATACTTGTATCACTGACACCAGTAGTCCGGCCAGGATATTGTCATTTAAAAGTTGTTGCTGCAGCTCTCAAATGATGTTGATGTGGACATGTTGTGTTTTGGCCTGAAGCTCCACCCTCCACCTCTCGACCAATCATGAAGTCAGTAGCGTTTCTGCCTCCAGGTTGCCAGATCTGCCTAGTTACCACAGCTGCGGCTACAAACGTTCCTGCTGGATCCTGCAGCATATCTGGCAACCTCAAGTCAAGGAGGAGGGGGAGAGGGGATACAACGCTCTACAGTCATTTGAAAGTGCTTGCAGTACCAGTTTTGGCCACAATCTTACATACACTTCCTTTAAGGCTCTCTCCAAAACTCTTGTTTTTGATGGGGGTTCCACACTGGAGACTTGGAAGTAAAGCCCACGGCTGGGATTGGAGAAGATTTGCATATTTAATGAGTCTCTGCTCCCCTGTCAGTTCACATGAGGGAGGGATTGTTTTGAAAGCGGCCAGAATAATTCTCTGACGGGGCTCAGTCTCAAAATGTTTTTATCAAACAACACAATGATTTATCTCTCATCCACCCGTGATTGATTTTTTTGTATTACTTTGCCCGCCCGATCGGTGGATATAAGCGCGAACCACACACACACACGCTTGCACGCGCTCTTCAAACACAACAGAGATCAAGAAATCTATCTATCTATCTATCTATCTATCTATCTATCTATCTATCCATCCATCCATCCATCCATCCATCCATCCATCCATCTATCTATCTATCTATCTATCTATCTATCTATCTATCTATCTATCTATGTCTCAAAATGAACTTTTTGATCTTCAAATTTTATTTATTTAATTTCTACATCATCTTTTTACACAGTAAAATATAAATATCTCTTCCAAAACAGCACCGGCCCCCTCTCAACCATTCAGTCATCGGTACATTGTATAACCATTCTGAGCAATAAGAGCGTCGCTTTTCCCTCAGTGGTGCTGGAGGGCTTTGGACTGAGCCACTGCAGGGAATTCCACCATATGGTTCAGGCAGAACAAATCCATTCCCTCTAGGGCTGTTGCAATTCACAAAGCCGCCGTTTGCCAAGCCAAGTGCACACAGAGCCCCGGGGTCTGAGCTGGAATTGATAGTGGTGATAAACAGTTTCAGTAGGTGGTCATGAACGTTCACCCACCTGCATGTCGCAATACCCAACTGACAGTTTCTGATAACCTTTTGGCTCTAACATATGAAGAGCAGTTCAAGTCTGTGGCTGAGTGTGAGTGATGGTTTGTTTGCCAAGAGTTAAGCTCCTCTGCAGTTACATTTGATAAGCTGACAGGTGACTCATGAACACTATGGATTTACTGCTCAGAGAACTCTTTCAAGTTGGAGTGGCAGCATTTTGATCTCCACTATGTGTGACAGCAGCTCTGTCTACTGGTCCAATTTACACAGGAGGGAATGACATCTGTGGCATCCGGCATCACAGTTTATTTCCAACCTTAATTTCCACCGGCCCATTACATTTAGTTGAAGCATTTTCTCAGGTGCAAAGTCATGAAAGACTTTTGACTAGAAACAAATTTGAGTGCCTAGACTGCATCCATAAATGTGCACAAACGGGGGTGTTTTTGAGATCAGGAGCAACAAGAGTGAAAAGAACCAGCATAAAAGAGCCATTTGAAGGCATTTACCATCATCTAGAGCTGCGAGCACCTGCCTCTCCACTCCATACAGGGCAAGAGACAAACATATCAAATGCAAAACCTGATAGAATTGGAAGTAACCTTGTTAAAATGTGTCACAATGCAGGACGTTAAGTGCTCTCAGCTGGATCTTCCAAATGATTCTTCCCCAGAACGATTCTCGCTGCCCAACTACGCTCATGCATCGACGATGCCGTTGTCTCCAAAGCTCACTTTTGAAAGCCTGCAGCATCCTCTTGTGGTAGAATTTGTAACATTTTAATCAACATGTTCTGATCATTTAATGAGACAGTGGTGTAAAATAATAATCATTTTCAATTTACATTTATGTTTAGTTCCAAATCAGCTCTCATAGGTTTTTATCACATAGTAGACATGGACTTTTGAAAAATGTTCCTGGTTTCCTCCTGTAATGTTGTTTCTGTTTAGTGTGACCCAAAAATGTGTCCAATTGTCATGTTATAGCATGTGTAAATTCATTGCATTTATTACTCTGAGAACCCATTTTTCTTGGAGGACAATTGAAGCTTGTTATTAAGTTTATTTTCAGTTCTCATAAGCTTTTTAATCTATTCTGATATACAGTAGATACACTACACTGTAAAACGTGGTGACAACTAAAAAACAGGAAACCTGTTGCCTCAAAAATATTAAGTAAATAAACTTCTTGTGTAGTTGGAAAAAAAAAGTTATGTGGAATTGTCATAACTTTTTTTTTTTTCAGTTACGCATGATGTTTATTTTAGCTTATTTTAGTTTATATAATTTTAAGGCAATGGGTTTTCTCACTTTAAGTTAAGTCAAATGATAATTTATTATACCGTTCAAATATTTGTAGTTGGTAATATTTTTTAAATGTTTTTAAAGTTTTCATGCCCGAGGCTGCATTTTAAAGAGGAAAAAAAGTAACGGCAAAATTGTGAAATATTATTAAAATTAAAAGTAACTATTTTCTATATATATTTAAAACATGATTTATTGATGGCAATTTATTCCTGTGATAACTCCATTACTCCAGTATTTATTTGCTTAAGAAACATTACTTTTTTATTATTATTATCAGTAGGCCTACTGAATACTTGTTATGAACTTATTATGAACAGTACTTTTTTTTTGGAAACTAAAAAAAAATTGTGGTGTGACAGGCAGCGGGGCAAGGGACCGCGAGAGCGGGCCGGTTGACGAGTGCCAGCTGCGTGGCACACCGGTCTCGTCTCGCGGCCATGTGACGGGAGCATAAAAGGAGGAGCAAGGACAGAGAGAGGACCAGGCCTGGATTTATGTTGAGTTTTGTTTTATGTGTTTGTGGGCAGTCGTCCGTGAGGGGCTGCCCACGTTATATTTTGTGTGTGTTTGCGGGCAGTCGTCAGTGAGGGGCTGCCCGCGGTTTTACTTTCGGTTTGTTTATTTCTTTTGAATAAATGTGGTTGAACGTACGCTGGTTCCCGCCTCCTTCCTTCCCATCTACGAACGTTATTACAGTGGTGCCGAAACCCGGAACACAAAATATAACGTGGACAGTCCCTCACGGACGACTGCCCACAAACACATAAAACAAAACTCAACATAAATCCAGGCCTGGTCCTCTCTCGTCTTCCGCTGTCCTTGCTCCTCCTTATATGCTCCCGTCACATGGCCACGAGACGAGACCGGTGTGCCACGCAGCTGGCACTCAACATTAATCACCGGCCTGCTCTCGCGGTCCCTCGCCCCGCTGCCTGTCACACCACAAAATTGTTTGATAAATAGATAATAAGAACAGCATTTATTTCAAATAGGGCATTTTTGTTACAATGTAGAAGTCTTTACTTTTTTTATCTTTTACAGTTTTTCTCCATTTGTTTGGCTCATTCTCTAAGATCATTTGGCAAAACAGTTCAGTCTTACAGTTCAGCACAACACTATAGCTCACTTGCAAAAGCTAATATCTCTCCCAAAACTGTTCACTCATGCTTCAGAACTAAATTACTTTCCCGAATAAAGAGCAGTGCCACGAAAATGGCAAAGATCCTTCTCAATTGCTTTGGCTCATTTCTTGAAACAGACCAGACGTCCTTAACACTCTTGGTCCTTTTGCCAAAATAACGAGGATGGTTTGGAACAACGCATGGTTCACCAGCAAAAGCTCATCCCTCTCCCAAAACTCCCTAAATTTCCTTATCATTTAAACAGTCAGTGCCCTCAAAATTCTTTGGAACTGTGCAAGCACTGGAAGTTTAAATATTAAGATGCAAAAATGTATCCCTGTGTGGTCAGTTCTCTTCTCTGTGTTATATTTGCAGTGAACTCACGGCTCACGTACACTGCAGCCAAATAATGGTAAGAAGGTGTCATTTTCAGAGGCTATCTTCTTTCTGAATTTAAAAAAAAAAGTATTTAATAAACAGGCTGTCTGAAATACCCAGACAGTTTCACCAAAGTTCAGATTCACATAAAAACACTCCCCTCCCTTTGGAATTTATGTGAAGATCAAAGCAGACCCTCTTATGCATAATCAGTGTTTTTATTTCAGTTTGTAGTCTAGAATATTGATGGGTATTGGGATATGTTTTTGCAGTTCAATGTAATATGTGAGTGCTCAATGAGAATGTGATTTCAACAAGGTAAAAATCATTTTATCCATGCACCTGTCTTATTGTGTAGGCTGTACTGTTTACTGGAAAAGTAATATTTTTCTACTACGCTCTTTTACACTTTTTGGGATTTTAATTGTTGGTTATTTTTGCCTATACATAGGTTCAGACAATTGAACTCAGACGATAATCTTGCTATTCCAAACTACTCCACATGATGGCACCTGAAGTCAATCTACAGAATACCTGCACTTTGGAAAAAACTATTTTTCAAATTATAAATTAAGTATAAATAAATACAATCATTTTATAAACTAAACTGCTATTATCTTAGTTTGTTTGTATTTTGTAAATTATATTTGTATTATCAAAAAAAAAAAATTGTTGCTGTTTTCCACTGGGTTAATATAGGAACTCTTTACATATATAATTTTGAGTTGTATTTTCAGTTTATATATATATATATATATATATATATATATATATATATATATATATATATATATATATATATATATATATATATATATATATATATATATATATATTAAAATTGGGGGATGAAAACGATATTGTGTTGGTCCTGATTTTGGTGTCAAAACAAGTCCTGATCCATCAAGGCATGAACTTCATTAGACCCCTAAAGGTGTGTTGTTTTATCTGGCATCAATATATTAGCAGCAGATCCTTTGAAGTCCTGTAAGTTGTGATCTGGGGAATTTGGAGGCCACCTCAATTATTCTTTTCCTGAACCATTTTTGCTTTGTGGCAGTGCATATTATCCTTCTGAAAGAGGCCATTGCCACCAGGGAATACCGTTTTCCATGAAAGTGTATATATGGTATCCAATAATGCTTAGTAAGGTTATATGTTTCAAAGTAACATCCACATGGATGGCAGGACCCAAGGTTTCCCAGCAGAACACTTACTAAAGCAGCGCACTACCTCTGCCGCCGTGCCTTCTTCCCATAGTGCAACCTGCTGCCATGTGTTCCCCAGGTAAGCAACGCACACGCAACCAGCCATCAATGTGATGTATAAGAAAATTTGATTCATCAGACCAGGCCACCTTTTTCCATTGCTCCGTGGTCCAGTTCTGATGCTTACGTGTACACTGTTAGTGCTTTCAGTAGTAGACAGGGGTAAGAATTAGTCAATTACAGGCCAATCTCGAATCTACCGTTTCTATCAAAAATACTAGAAAAGGCTGTGTCGTCACAATTATGTTCCTTTTTAGAAAGAAATGGTATATGTGAGGATTTCCAGTCAGGATTTAGACCGTATCATAGAACTGAGACTGCTCTCATTAGAGTTACAAATGATTTACTCTTATCATCTGATCGTGGTTGTATCTCTCTATTAGTGTTACTCGATCTTAGCGCTGCATTCGATACTATCGCTCACAATATTCTTTTGAATAGACTCGAAACTTATGTTGGCATTAGTGGAATTGCATTGGCATGGTTTAAATCGTATAAATGTTATCAGTTATAAATGAAGAGATGTCACACCGATCACAAGTTCAGTATGGAGTACCGCAAGGCTCAGTGTTAGGACCGTTGCTTTTCACCCTGTTTTTGCTACCACTGGGAGATATCATTAGGAAGCATGGCGTTAGTTTTCATTGTTACGCTGACGATACTCAGCTCTATATTTCTTCACGCCCTGACGAAACTTACCAATTCACAAGATTAACGGAATGCATAGCTGATATAAAAAATTGGATGAATAGTAATTTCCTGCAACTTAATTCAGATCAAACTGAATTTTTAATTATTGGACAGAAAAGCTCCAAAAGAAGTAACCTAGAATATTGTCTAACACTTGATAACTGCTCTGTCAAGCCCTCGTCGTCAGTGAGGAACCTGGGTGTGCTCTTTGATACCAATCTCTCATTTGAAATCCACGTTTCTAGCATCTGTAAAACTGCATTCTACAATCTTAAAAATATATCTAAATTACGGCACGTGCTTTCAATGCAAAAGGCTGAACAGTTAGTACATGCATTCATGAGCTCAAGGCTAGATTATTGTAATGCTCTACTGGGTGGTTGCCCTGCTCGCTTAATAAACAAACTCCAACTAGTCCAAAACGCAGCAGCTCGAGTTCTTACTAGAACCAAGAAGTATGATCATATTAGTCCAGTTCTGTCAACACTGCACTCGCTCCCTATTAAACATTCCATACATTTTAAAATCTGCTTATTACTTACAAAGCACTAAATGGTTTAGCTCCCCAGTACTTAAGCGAACTCAACACATTATACTCCATCACATTTATTGCGGTCTCAAAACTCTGGCCAGTTGATAATACCTAGAATATCTAAATCAACTATAATTCTGATCTGCCAACATTATCGCTATATGATAAATTAAAATAAGCTGATAACATCACTGTTTTCTCCAGAACGACTGTACAGCCAAATCTAATTTTGTTGCAATATTGTCCTGTTTGACATTGTGAAGGTGCTTTGACACAATCGTGATTGTAAAAGCGCTATATAACTAAAGTTGATTGATTGATTGATTGATTGTAAGCATGGTCACTTTGTCTGGTCTGCGGCTATGCAGCCCCATAAGCAACAAACTGTGATGCACTGTGTATTCTGACACCTTTCTATCAGAACCAAACAGCGTTAAATTCTTGAGCAATATGAGCTAGCTCATCTGTTTGATCAGACCACATGGGCCAGCCTTGTTCCCAGCCTTGGCAGCCCATGGACCTGTCGCCGGTTCACCATGGTTCCTTCCTTGGACCACTTTTGATAGATACTGACCACTGCAGACCAGAATCAATCATCCCCAAAGAGCTCCAGTTTTGGAGATGCTCTGACCTAGTCATTAAGCCTTCACATTTTGGTCCTTGTCAACCTTGCTCAAATCTTTATGCTTGCCTATTTTTCCAGCTTCTAACACATTAACCATGAGGACAAAATGTTAACTTGCTGCCTAATATATCCTACAACTAACAGGTGCCATGTAAATTAAATTGTAAATAAATTATGATAATTACATTACACTGAAAAAAGGAAAAGAATTGCAAACAGATAATGTTTTTATGGCTTTTTTGTACTCAGATAACTTAACTGAAGATAGGTATTTTCCCAGTTCTTTGGCAAAAATAAGAAAGAGAGGCTTAGCATTTAGATATTTAGATTTATAATTGTGGAATTTAGCGTAACAAGATCAGACTGATTACAACAAATTTACCTTTACCGGGTAGGCTAATATTTCTGTCACTGTGACAGCGCTTCCCTGACGTCAACACTGAGCCTGTGTGAAATGGTTGCGCGCATGCGCAACGCTGCAGACCTCGACTAAATTGAGGTCTTTGTTGAGACCGAAAGACAACTCTTGCTCGAGCTTTTTCAGATATCTCAGGTATATTTCGTGAAAAGACATCCGTGTTGTATACAATCGCGAGCCTGATGTAATCCCGAACACGAACTCAAGGATGTTAGCGTAGCTGACAACATCGGATGTACATAAACAAACACATCGCTGCCGTTTTAAGGTGGTATTTTTTTTTTTAGCGCAGCTTGATTTTATTTATTTAACAACTACGACGAGCAGTTTTCCGACATGGGGAAGTGTCATGATTTAAAGGAGTAGATCTTCTCTTCACCTCCAGGATATCATGAAAGAGGAGAGGAGTATTTGTATGGAAAGGCTGCCGATGGCACGCAGAAGTGGGGTTCAACTTTCCAGCTGCCTCGTCCAGACAGAGGAAAAGAGGGAAGCAGAAAGAGGATATTTGCGGGTCAGCTTTGTTTCACATAAATAGTCAGGCTGCAATATTTGGGATCAGGGGGGAGATGGAGACCGTCGGGAAATTCGAGTTCAGCAGGAAGGACCTTATAGGACATGGTGCCTTCGCAGTTGTATTTAAAGGCAGGCATCGAGAGGTGAGCAAATATCAGTTGAAAATTTAAAAGCGAATCAGTACCAGTATGCATTTCCATTTGCATACTTGCATGTGTGTTAATTTAAAAAAAGGGTTTTGTTTACCTGCTGGTTGCAGAACTGGCGTACCACCTTAAAGGCCTCGAGCACAACAGATGGGGGCGAGAATAAGAGATTAAATGCCCAGTAATATAAAACAGAGAGATGTGGGATGCTTTTAAAACCCATTACATACATATCCAAGCTTTAAATAATGCATTTCCATTTTTAGAAATGGCAGCTATTCATAGAGATTGAAATAAAGCTTAGCACTCAAGCTGACCGTAGACATGCACTGACATGTACAATATATTTAACACAGTGCAAACTGCAAGTTTATCCGCTTAAATAATTTATATTTTCAGAAGCATGATTGGGAAGTTGCAGTCAAATGCATAAATAAGAAGAATTTGGCCAAATCTCAGACTCTTCTGGGGAAAGAGATCAAGATATTGAAGGTATGTTTTGGTTGTAGCCTACTTGTAATGCATTGCATTTTCAGAACACAAAATTGAGCATCTGTGCAAATGTATTTTATTTATTTTCTCTAGGAACTGAAGCACGAGAACATTGTTGCATTGCACGACTTCCAGGTAGGATGATTTGTACTTGGAATTACACTGGAGATGTGCAGATGAACATAAATTTGAGCCATTTTTAGTCCATAATGACTATTAAAATATTTGTGTAATTTTTTTTAATAGTTATTATGGACTAAAAATTGCTCAAATTTATGTTTTACCACCCCAGAGTCTGTATCATGACTTCCTTTGCATTGATTGGTTAAAAGCAGTCACATGTTCTTCTGTTGACATGACATGTGCAGTTGTTTTTAATGGCTCTGCTGCAGGGCATTGTGGGTATGGAAGTCCTGGTAACACACACACACACACGCACACATTTTAAATACCAGGAAGAGACACAAAGATATGTTTTCTCACTCAATTTGGCATTTGGAGGTCATTGGCACTCAGTGAATGCTTTTCTTGTAAGGGTGAAACTTGTGTAGCCAGACTGGTAAAATGGTTTCATTGAAGTCTTCACACGTATTTCAAACACCTGGGTTCTTGCTATTTGCCCTGCCCTGGGGTCATCATGAGGTTAATGTGTCAGGCGTGTGTAAATTAAAGCCCAGCGGGATTACAGAAAATTCAACTTGTAGCTCTATCCAGTGCTTTGATGTGTCACCTTTAATGGCAATTTGTTTGACTAGCTAATCCCCATGTTAAAATTCTAAAGTATTTTGGATTTAATTTTTAAAAGTATTAGTTTATACTTTTTTTAAAAATATATTATTTATATATATTTTAAAACATAATAATTATTTAATACGCTTTTTTAGTATCTGCGTCAGACTTTTTTTATTTGTATTTTTTACATGGATTTTCCAGCACCTGCTGTGCTACCTCGTGATGGTGTCAAATACCATTTTACCTCGATAATATACCAAGCGACTGAAGAACTCCCATATCCGTGCAGTTAACGTAGTACCGTGGTACTTTTTGGTTAGCGTAAACAGTTTACACCGAGGTTTGATGTTGCTTTTGTCTCTTCATTCATGCCAGTTTTGTGAATGAAGGCTCACACTCTGGTGTTGCTTTTAAGAGCTGCATCTCAAGTGTCTCATCATATTTCAGCCACATTCTTCTCTTATCTGACCGCTTCTCACATATCCTGGAAAGTCACACCACTTTCTTCTGTGGGGCTGACTGTCTGTGAAGTGAATGCCATTAAAGTTTAAGTTGTTCTCCTTGCACTTCCTTGGAGGGAAAAGTCTCTGAGCTGCCTGGCTCTTTGCCACACGTGACAAACTTGAGCTTGTGGGCGCAGGATGAACCTGGCAAGAGTTAATGTCTCCCTCGCAAACACAGGAAAAAAAGCTTTTCAGCCAGAACTTATTTTTAGTGCATCGGAGCCAAGAGAAATATAACCATTGACTTTCTACCGTTAAATGTGTGTAAATATAGGATCTTAACAGGTTCAGTAGCATTTCTGGTTAACTGTAGAATGCAAAAAAAAAAAAAACAATGGTTGCGATTTAAAACGGGATGAGCAACAAAGCAACATAAAATAACAAAAGTCCTCCTCAGCAGCAGTTAAGTGGGTCCCTGCTGCATCTGTGGTAAAATTCAACATTAGCAGATCTCACGGGCATGCTGTGTTCATAAGCAAAGCTCACTTTATCACCCATATGAGCATCAGTCATCTAGGCACCAAGCAGCCTGTGAGTGATGTTGGGCTTGTCGGGTTTTCCCAGCTGAATCGCCAAGCTCGTTCAAGCGCTAGTTGTCATTAAACAGTGATGTTTGGCCTACTTTCAGTCTGACTACGTAGCCAACTGAGGTCTATCTTCAGTGGCAGAAAGTAAAACTTCACAACGCTGAGTCAGCAGCATACGGCAGTCACGGATCAGCCGATCTGGCTGATTGGTTGCAGGCAGACACCCGAAGGGGGGGAGGTCATATGTTGCTAAGTGATAAGGTTATTCGAAGTGGGATACTCTGTATTTTTTCAAGAGGTCCCGGGAAATAACAGGATTATGGTGCTGTAAAAGCTGACCTGACAACCTGTCTTGTGGGATCTATAGCAATTGTCTGGATAATATTTAGTGCTTTGACCATTTTGGAGAAGCCTTTCTGACATTGTTTTATGAAAATATCAAGCAATTGTTCAGTTTAGCGTGTTCATGTGTACTGAGGACAGTTCTGTTTTATTTGCTACTATTAAGCATCACCAGGTACAAAAACGTATCTAAAACAACTTTTGTATTGGTGCATGCAAGCCAAGGTTCATACTTTAATGGATAGTGCACTCATGGACCTATACCACTGACTTTCTTCTGTGGAACATAAAAGAGAGAAAATAATGTCTTATTGTTTGTTTGTCCATACTATGGTTGACAATTGTTACCTAAAATCTTATTTTGTGTTCTGTAGAAGAAAGAAAGTTTATGACATAAATAGCATTTCAGTTATGTATACAGTGCTGGTCAAAAGTTAGCAAAATTCAGGTTTGTATCACAGAAATAAATTATATTTTAAAGTATATTAAAGTAGAAAAACATTTTAAATTGTAATAATATTTCACAATATCACATTTTATCAGAGTTTTGTTCTATATTTTTGATCAGGCTTGAGCATGAGAGACTTCTTTCCAAACGTTTGACTGGTACTATACAAATATATATCATATAATTATTGGTATCAGTTGATATTATATAAAAGATTCCATGCATGTATATATGTTTTATAATAAAATATATAGTACTTTAAAAAACACAACTTTAGTCATTTCTAATATCAGATATATAAAATTGTACATTCTTATTTTTCATTTATTTTTACATTCAGATTGCATTTGCTGTTCTTTAACACTCAATCTGGTTAATCTTTAAAAGCAGTAATAATTAATAACACTTATATTATGTAATCTTAGGCACTTCTCAAAATGATTATTTAATATACTTTATATTATTGTGATTACTAAATTCATTTGTAGCATTTGTATTGTATAAAAGAAAAACTATTTCAATATCAAATTTGAATAGCTTTAATAGCTTATCAGTATCATCCAGAATTTGTATATCGGTAAACCTCCACTCAACTCATCGTTCTTACAGGTTAAAAGACAGGTTAAAAAGGGGTTGGGGTTCTTTCAGGTTAAAGACAAAAGAACTCATCCCCAAAAATCTATTGTCCAAAGAATACTATCAGTCACCTCCTGAAGCTTAGTACTCAACAGTACTAAGCTTCACAAGATGACTAGTACTGTTCTTTGGACAATAGATTTTTGGGGATAAGTTCTTTTGTCTTTAACCTGAAAGAACCCCAACCCCCACTCTTGAGACATCATAGCAAACAGACAGAATGCACTAAATCCACTCAGAAACCAAAGCTGTTGCATAGGAACACTTTGGTAATCACCCATAACACCCGCCACAGCATTGTGGTTAGCACCACTCACATTTCACAGCATCAGCACTATCACTACTTTCTTGTGTTTAAGTGAGCTTGGTGTGCGCTGTGGCTGCCTTGCATAGAAATCTGTCACACACCACACAGGGTTATTTGAAAATGCACATTGAAAATGCAGTGGTAACAAAAGTGCATGACCTTTGCCCTCCCCGGGCCTGTATTAGACCATTATGACCCAGTGCAGAGAAAACACGCTCACGCCATATGTGGATTAGTGTCAGGCCACTGCATTTGCAAAACACACAATACTGGTGCCAATGTCCACTGTAAACATGTTCTCACACAAGTCTATTAACTTCTACTAGAAAAATTTGACTCTAAAAGTCGACTTAACAATGAACAAATGTTGAGAATAATATATATATATTTGCTGTCGTGACCACCTATCTGTCCCAGTGTTGAATCTCTTTACTCGTGTCTCTTTCTAGGAAACGGCAAGCTCTGTGTACCTTGTGATGGAGGTAAGTAGGCCTGTTTTTCTGTGTCTTGTCTGTCTTGTACCTTGTAATGCATGCAATTAGCCGTGCCCTGGGGCCAATGGAAGACAGCTGCAGTTGTTAATAACACAACACACCTTAGACCTAAATTCAGGGTGTATTGTGCAACACAGTGAAGATTTGTGTACGTTTTTTCAAATCGCTATGATTTTTAACTTCCTGTAAAGGCCATGCTACCACCATGGCAGTTCTTTGAAAAGCTTGATGGAACAGCAATGTGACCACTGGGAAACCCATCAGCAGTGGACAAAGGGAAATAATGGCCCCTCTTTTCTGAGTGGGTTGTTTTAATATGCATCTGAATCGACTCATGCAATGAACCCCATTCAGATGCAGGTTTTGTCATACAGCATTGTTGTCTGGCATTGTTTTTCAAAGTAAAAAGATCAATGTTCTTTCTTTAACTGCAGTACTGCAATGGGGGAGACCTGGCTGACTACTTGCACTGTAAGTGGGACATTTCATTTTTCATGCTTTGACCTAATTTCTTATGTAAATTGTGTGTTCATTCTTGATACATAATTATTCATTTTAAGATTGTAATAAAGAGGCAAAAAGAACATCTGCTTTTTTTAAGAGTAGAGAGGCTCATCCTAGCTTTAATTGCTGCAATCATTTGCTTGCGTGATGAATCGTGATGATATCGGTTCATTTCAAAAGCATGCAAAGCCGAACTCAGGAAGCTAGACCAGAAGGGTTTAGGGTGTGTGTGTGTTTGTGTATCTATGTTTTGTTTAAAGCGGGTCTGAGGAAGCTATAACTGTTGACTGCAGGGTGTGAGTGTATTTTCAGAGGAAGTAGTTGCTCTAAAAATTCCAGACAAAAGCATGTTTGTTCTTTATGGAATCTTGACATTTCAGTTCAGATCAGACAGAGAGAAATGGATGAATCACTACAGTATTGCACTGCTTATATATGCAGTGTGTAGTAACTCATTTGAATTTATAGACATGAGCTTTGCAGTGCTGTCTTACTTGATATGCATTGCACTGCGGAAGGATCGCGTCTGTAAAAATTCAGCAAGGATGATCAAAAGTTACAGTAAATTAATTTATAATGACGCTAAAGGTTAAATTATGTTATTTGAACTTTCTATTCATGAAAAAATACAGGGGAAAAAAAAGGTTTTTAAAATCGGTAATAATAAAAAGTATTTATTGGGCATATTACATACTTATTACATATTACAACATATTTAGCATAGTAATTGCTGCTGATAATTCCGCTTTGCCATCATAGTGTATTCCTACACTGTTTTTGACTAAATGAACATTGCAAAAAAAAAAGTGCCAGTATGCACAGTAAATCCCTTATGCATAGTAAATATTTTTACTTATTTACCTTAATAATGTTTTACTCATTTATAATAGTAAATTCATAGTATATGTTTTACTAAAACAGTAAAACTGCTATTAAGTGCTATTAAAAATATTCTCATAAATAAAGATCCCAAACTAAAGTAGTCTTTAGGAAATGTTTTTGCCAAATTAAAGTATTAAAATAAGAGACGTCCCCAAAGCCAAATACTGTGTTCGGAATGAAAATGATGCATTCAACAGAGCTCCAAAAGGGACATGCTTTTTTCGTTCTCTCGCAAACTACATTAGTTGGGTAATTATATTGTATATTCTTTGCTGAGCACAATTCGAATTTGCTATCACGTTTACTCTTCATACAGGTTGCAGTGGTACTGACCACATATTTTACAAGATATTTGTGAATACCCAGGATCTGTTGTGCACCAAATCCTCTGACATTGTTTTTTATCAGTCATCTCTCCTTACTATCTTTATGTGATAAGTGAAATCTGATGGACTGTAATGTAACCGACTACTGCAGCAATCCTTACCATGTCCATTTGGGGCTCTGTATAATGCGTTACTTGTTTTCTGTGCCTTTCCGAATCCAGATTTAGGCTTCTGGCACTCGCAAAATTCTTCACAAATTGATTGTAATTGTCAATATGAATCACCTAGCCCTAATGAACTCATCTTTACTCTAATGCTCTTTCAGCTAAGGGCACTTTAAGTGAAGACACCATCCGAGTATTCCTGCAGCAGATCACAGGGGCCATGAGGGTCCTTCAGGCCAAAGGGATCATCCACAGAGACCTGAAACCCCAGAACATCCTGTTGTCCCATCCTGCTGGCCGAAAGTCCCACTCTAACAACACATGCATCAAGATAGGTGAGTGAGTGTGCATGCCTGCATTTATGCTTCTGATGTGTTGTTTTTACAGCTTTCAGCATTAGAATATGCTTGAGGAGGTCTGTGATGTTTGCATATTAAGCCTTGTTTCAATGGTTGTTTTGTGTTTCAAAGTCTACAAACTCTATTGCATTTGTCTAAACTTGAGTTTGCCATTACCCATAGTGTATTGCTTCATCAGCACAGTTTCTAAGATCTTTTTTTTTTGGTCTCGTCAGCTGACTTTGGCTTTGCACGGTACCTCCAGAACAACATGATGGCCGCCACACTCTGTGGGTCCCCAATGTATATGGTATGAATGGGACATTTTCTTCATTTCATACTTGGCTTGTATACGTGCATCACTGTGATTATAACTCTGAAATGCTGTTCAACAGGCACCTGAGGTTATCATGTCACAGAACTATGACGCCAAGGCTGACCTGTGGAGTATAGGGACCATTGTGTTTCAGTGCCTGACTGGAAAGGCTCCATTTCAGGTATGAGCAGATGCCTATGATTGACCTTTTTAGTTTACATTTTAAAGGGTGAGACATGATTCATCCATGCCATTTGGAAAATTACTTGTAGTGCATTAAAGGGATAATTCACCCAAAAATGGAAACTACCCCATGATTTACTCACCCTCAAGCCATCCTCGTGTATATGACATCCATCTTTCAGATGAATACAATCAGAGTTATGTTAAAAAAAGTCCTGGCTCTTCCGAGCTTTATAATGGCAGTGAATGGCAGGCCAAAAAAGTGCATCCATCCGTTATAAAAGTGGGGGGTTATTAAAGGCCTTCTGAAGTGAATCGATGGGTTTGTGTGAGAAAAACATCCATATTTAAAACTTTATAAAATAAAATATCTAGCTTCCGGAGGAACGCCTTCTGTATTCAACTTAAAAGTGCATCCATCCGTTATAAAAGTGGGGGGTTATTAAAGGCCTTCTAAAGCAAATCGATGGGTTAGTGTGAGGAAAAACATCCATATTTAAAACTTTATAAAGTAAAATATCTAGCTTCCGGAGGAACGCCTTCTGTATTCAACTTAAGAAGTGTGGATTACTTTTATAATGGATGGATACACTTTTTGGGGGTCTTCAAATTTTGGGCTGCCATAACAATGACAAAGAGCCAGGACATTTTTTTTTATATAACTCTGATTGTGTTATAACTCTGAGAATGTCATATACACCTAGGATGGCTTGAGGGTGAGTAAATCATGGGGTTATTTTTATTTTGGGGTGAACTATCCCTTTAAGCTTGTTTTGATTGTCTGTCCATCAGGCCAGCAGTCCCCAGGACCTCCGCTTGTTTTATGAGAAAAATAAAACTCTTAGCCCAAAGTGAGTGCATGTTTTATTGAATTTGATTGCCAACAACACTTTTCAGTTTAGCCTTGAAGAACAGATTCTGATAAAACCGTATGCAAAAGTCCCTTTCTTTCCATCTCTCTCTCTCTACAGCATTCCCAGAGAAACTTCCAGCCATCTCAGACATCTGCTGCTTGGCCTTCTGCAGAGGAACCACAAGGACCGTATGGACTTCGGTCAGTATCCTGAGTGTCTATGCCCACTAGTTTTAATGCAGTGACATTTGTTATTTATAAGTTTAGTTAATCACCATACAGTCTTTTTGAGGTAACTGTGACATTTTTCTGTTTTTATAGATGAATTCTTCAGACATCCCTTCTTGGAGGCAAGCTCCTCTATGAAGAAGTGTGAGTTATTACGCTGCCATTTTAAACAATGTTTTTATTCTATTTTAAATGGTCAGTAAAAAGAGATGCTTAACCTTCAGAACATGTTGAGAGTAAAATGTAATCTTATTTAAGCTTATGTTCTATCAGGTTTGCATCATTGGTACTAAAATTTGCTTTAGAATAAATATTAAATAAGCATCACAATTAAATTGACCAAATTAATAAATATCATCAATATAATTAAAACATATTTATAATAGTAATGACATAAAAAATCATAATAATTACAACACCAGAATGACTAACATGGTAAATTAGAAGATTGTAAAACTGTAATCAAATGTGGGGTTTGTAGTTTTTTGCACACCTAAAATAAATTTAAAAAAAATTCTTACAGTATTTTTACTAACATGGTTTAATGACAAATGTAGTCATCATTACAATGTGTGTAAAAATTAAGAATGTGCAATAAGATCATTAATTGTCTTCCCACCATGTAGAAAGGTGTTTCTACATGTTTTCAACCTTCTCAACATGTACAGTTGAGAAGGTTGAAAAGACCTTTAAAGTGGGCTGCTTTAAAGTCATCAGACACCGCAGTGTGCTGTATTTATGGACAGTACTAACCATCTTCCGGGATATTAAGTATCTCTGTGTCTGTGTGTATCTTCACAGCTGCTCCAGTGACCGTGACTTGCTTTCCCAATTCAGCCTCTGCAAGCTCATGCAGCAGTTCGTCTACTTCACACCTGGCCTCTCCTCCTGTAAGTGCTCCTGTAGAAAGATCAATGGCAGTTCATTGTGTCTGTTGCAGTGATAAGTGTTGACGTGCCAGGAGTTTGTCACAGACATGAAGATAAATAAGCACAGCAAGCAGCTGCTTCACTGAACAAAGACACACTCTTTTAATGTTTCATGGTGGCTTGTAACACTAATCCGTGATAGGAGCCACATGTTAATCAGCTCTGTATTTTGTGGCATTTTATGGGTCTCATGGTATCAAAATGCTGTATAGAGGTCAGTGCTTCAAAAGCAAACAAATCATACTGTCACATTCCGTTATTTGAGGTCTATAAATGGTTAGCATTTTTATAATGATTTATATATAATATTATTTGTTTATTATTATTGTTTATATTCACTGTTCAAAAGTTTAGGGTTGATAAGATTTTCTTCTTTCAAAAGAAGTCTCTTATGCTCACCAAGACATTACCCAGTAAATACAGTAAAATACAGTAAAAACATTAAAATGGTTAAATACATGTAAAATAGCTGTTTTCTACTTTTTAAAGTAATGTTTAGGATTCTTTAAATTGAAAGTTTATTAGATTTTTGTTGTTGTTGTTGTTGTAAAAGCGTCTTTGTTGTCACTTTTTTAAGTATTAATTTTTAAGTAGTATTTTAAGTATTAATTTCTTTCAAAACAAATTTTACTCAACCGAAACTTTTCTACTGTACTATGTATCCCTAAAGAATCTATATAAATGAAATGTAAGTATATTCCACCAATATTAATAACTAATAATACTAATATTTTTGTAATTATTTGCTATGTCAGATAGCTTTCTCAAGGCAGTAAAAAAAATTCAATTTTAATTGTTTTTAGGGCTGCAGCTATCGATTCTTTTTGTAATCGATTAATCTACCACTTAATCGATCGATTAATCGGGTAATAATTACTTTTTCTTTATTAAAGAGCAATAAGAGACAATAAGACGGGTATCTTAAAATTAACATCTAATTTGTTTTCTTTTTAGAAAAATTTAGTTTTATTGCTGAAATTGCATACATTAATAACTGTGAAACTAAACAATTTTAATGCATACAATTGCCATATTATATTAAATACAAATCTATTTCAAATTACTTTAAAAAGGTAAACATGGTTCAATCTAAAACTAAACCTACAACCAATAAATCTAAATAGTAGTAATATAAATAACAATAATGCCAATATAAATAATATAAATATTCTATAAATTCTATATAATATAAATATTCTAATATTCTATAAATATTCTATAAATAATATAAATAACTAAACATTGTATTTATGATGTGCAACTTAACTTTCATGTTTCAGCTTCAGCTCAGGCATGACATAAGCATGTACTGTCTTATTTACTCCTTTACTGAAGCAAAACATATTGGACAGGTTAACTTGGAAGAAGAGATGTGCGGATCAGCTCTATCGTCACCGAATCAGCTGTTAGAAGCAAACCATCCACCCGCACCCGATCGTCACAACTTCAAATCCTCAGTGTTAAGCGCGATGCTATCGTCACATATTAGCTACACTGAAGTAGGTTGCTAAACAAAACAAAAACACTTATTTACATAAACCAGGGTCGACAACCTATACATCACACGGAGGAATAACCGCTAGAACGTGATCAAACGCGAGATATGTTTAATTCAGTTAAAGTACATCACACATGCTGATCTTTTGAGCTAATCATTCATCATTGTAACACAGCTTGTTTTAAGTTAGTAGCTATAAATATGATTAAAGTGTGATATTTAAATTACACAAATCAATGAAAGTGCGCAGCTCTGAGCTCTGACGAGCGCTATTGCTCATCACACACACACACACACGTGCGTGCAGCTGGTTCTGATGTTTAATGCGCCTAGTATTGAGAACATCTAATGGTGCATTTTTTCGAAGATATTATCAAGTAGGATATATAAAGTCTCATTAAAGATTTCACACACATCACAATGACGGTGATCCATGTGCAAAGCTGCAAACTCCATCGAGTTCATGTGTTTGGAGTTGCTCGTATCTCCTCAGCTGACGCGTGAACTGCCGCAAATGAAACTTAAATGTTCAGCGTCGGATCCTGAAGCTCAACACACAGTTTTCTTCATTTAAAAACAGCGATATTAAATGATATGACCAGTGCTGATGCCCGGCCGCTCTCTCTCTCTCTCTCGCATTGCGGTCTTTGATCTCGACATGAGCTGAAAACGAAAGTTAAAGAACGCCACGCATTCATTGCGTTTTAGCGTGATATGAGAGTTCTGCGTCTTTATTAAAATCAACATATTAACGATTTCTCTCATCCACCTGCAATGTTTGGGATGTTTACGCACCTGAACCGCGGATATAACCGCAATCCACTCCGAGTCCTTACACAAAAAATGTCTTTCTGCAATATCTGTGTAGTTAAATGGACTAAGCGAAGCATCGAGGCAGATGATTTTGCCTCGAGGATTTTTTTGATTCGATTAACTCGAGTTACTCGATGAATCGTTGCAGCCCTAATTGTTTTGAACTTTTAAGATCTAGGGGAATAGAACATAATCATATATTTAATCACTCGTATGTGAAATTACTGCTGGATGTGAGCGGGTGAACAGAAACAACCATTACGCATAGGTAAAAGTGCCAAAAGTTTTTATTTATGAGAAGTCAAAGCCACTACAGTGAGATTCAGTATGCGCTATTTACAGTATATTTATTATATCAAGAAAAGAAAGGAGGAAAAAACAAATAACTCATGGAAAAAGGACTTAAGCCGAAATCAAAGAACATCAAAACCCAACAAAATAATTCCCTTAAGCCTAATTCCTAAGCCCTTGTTAGGGGTTAACAGTTTATGACCCAAGACCAGTAGTGAGTGTAATTAATTAAAAGAATAATTCACTGAAGAACAGTTTCATTAGCAGAAGCCAGCTTCAAGTCTCACAAGGAGTTTGTAGGCTGCGCTCCCTCTCTACCCGTCTCGTCCCGTTTGTCATACATACAATTCCACAGAGTTATTCTCTTTTTAAGGTCTATCTACGTCATTACTGCAAGGTGGATTATTCTGATTGGTTTAGAGAAAAATTATCATTGATAAACATTGTCAGTTTATCAGGTTCACATTTCCATAGATAACTTGTTGGAAGATTTCACCCCAAAATTAGATACTTAGTGACCTTCCGGGTATGGATTAGGCGCCAGCTTGACCAGAACAACAAGTCCACCTCATCTCTTAGAATGCCCGTAATCCACCTCCAGTCTTGATATGTAACTCTGAATATTGCGCACATACACAGATACACAGTCTCTCCAAGGTTGGAGTTGGTTGAGCTCTGGCCTGAACCAGAAAGTTTCCCAAAACATACTGATAACATGCTTTTTTTTCTTAGTGAGAGGTTCAGACAGTAGTATAGGCAATATTCATCTTGATTCTTTAGTGTTTCAGTAAAAGGAAATATAAAAGGAATAAAATATAATGAAACTAGAAGGCAAATCCATATTTCATATCTGGAAGCAGGGCTAAGTGAGCAAGCACTGTTACTGCGCTCCGGTCATGTTAGGAGTGTGTGATACCTCCAAAATCCAAACACACAACATCATGTTGCTATCAAGTGTTTAGTGACACATCACGCATCTCTAGGCCCTCAGTCACTCCTCAGAGACCAAATACACACTTTAGAAAACAAGAAACAATCAGCTTCTCTTGATTAAATAATATCATAACTGGAAAGAATCATTAAAATCATAGTAATATAGGAGGATAAATGTTAAGGCTTTGATTATAAATTTAATTAGGATATATGTATATTGAAGTGGCAGTGGATTTCAGAATCCACCTTTCACCCTCTAACCTGCCTACCGAAAGAAAACTGAATATGGCACACACAACACCCTAACTAACCTACTCTATCTAAAGAAAAGATACAAGGGGTGGCACACACTCCTTACCTAATACCTTCCTGTCTAACAAACATACACCACTACGTGCACCATGTATATTGCTTACCTTCTTTTCCCGAAACAAAAGAACATCTAGCTCTAACGAAAAGAGGCACATAGCACTGGTAACAGGTAATAGGTTCACACATTCACAGAGCGGGATTCAATAAAATAATAATGACAAATGAGTGAATAACCAAACAAAATAACACACACAGTGCATTTCTTTCAACCAAGCATGCATGCATTTATGATCTTATTCTGTTAAAATAATATAAACGTATTGGCAGAACTTTTTATTAACAATTCAGGACATAAAGGACCTTAATGGTTTAACATTTGTTCTCCTCTTCTTATATATTTTGTAGCAATCCCTAGCAGAGATCCAGCAGGTCCGTGCAAAGGCGTTAGCCTCCCCTACCCAGGACTCTCCAGGATATCTGCTGAAGGATTCGGGAGGTGGCGGAGGCGGCAGCAGTAGCAAGAACTCGTCTTGTGACACTGATGATTTTGTCATGGTTCCAGCTCATTTCCCCAGTAAGCCTGTGAAAATTGAATTTCCTTTCCTTTCTTTCTCCTCACACACAAAAACATGATGTCTTTCTTAAATAAGGGGGAATTCTGGGTTTTTATTATCTTTTTTTTGTCTCCCTGTCTGTCTTTGCAGGTGAGCTTACCTGTGACATGCCGACAGGAAAGGTTATCCAGGACAGTCTGATGTATAGTGGGTAAGAGCTCAATAGAACTGTTTACAAATCTCTCAGAGAGAATCTGTTTGTTACTTGACCTTTAAAAGAAATCTATCTTTTGAACACAACTCAATGCGATGTTTATTATAAACACTATTTTGCTCAAGCGATTAAATAAACAATACCACACCACACTATAAGCCATTCCTCTAACCCAACTAACAGAGCATGATGCGAGAAATGCTTGCATGATGCGCATGATGCGAGAAATGCTGAGGTTATGGGTTTGATTCCTTGGGATCAGACTTGCGTTACAAATGCCAAATATTTCTATACCATGTGATGCTCATGCAGTTAATACAAGTGTGAATCCGGCTTGAAACAATGTGATATTTTTTCCGGATTCTTTAATTAATAGAAAGCTCAAAAGAACAGCATTTTGAATTTTAGTGTATAGTTGTACAACTGTAATAATACGATTTTCAGTTTGATATGATTAAATGGAGTTAAATTCTTTCACTAATTAACCATGCTAACGTCTTCTATTCGCCTGGAATGAAACAACTCCTAACATTATCCATCTCTGTCCTGCTTCAGGAGTTCTCTTCTGGCATCTGGAGGTCATTGCAGTCAAGTTAAAACCCCTCCACGGTCTCCCTCCTACAGCAGCTCTCCAGGACCCAGCGGGTAAGAAAGAACACCGCAGGATGAACACATAGTGCTTAAAAGAAAACGGGATTATTTAAAAATTAAAAAAGTGATTATTTAATGTCTGGGTATTTTGACTGCTTTTTATTAGCAAGTGGGGTTGACAAGTCAAATCTATTTTTTTCTTCTTTTTTCTTTTTTTAAATATATATTTCTTTTTTGGGGTAGTGCTTTAAATACTTAACTGAAAATTAGTTGAAAAGTTATAACAAATGATCACACTGAAATTAGCTACTTTATTAAATACAAGTATTGTGATTGTGTGTTAATGAGTTCAAAGGGAAATTACACAAAAAACATTTTATATTAATCATTGTGTAGTAGTATTACATGATTACATTATGATTTAGAGACCCACCTGCACGTGTTGAAAATCCCATACATACAGTTGTGAGTAGAAATAATGGGCCATTTGTCAGGTTTGCACATTTCTAAATGTATCCAAGACATGTTTCCTCCTGCCTAGCTATGGCTAATCTTTTCACTGTTTGATTTCTGGGTCATTGAAGATTGGGCCTTGGTCACAAGGGAAATGAGTCCTAGACTGGCACAAAGATTGCATCTTTTATGGGCACAGATCGTCCTGTTCTCCTTCATTAATAAATGCATCCCATGAAAACCCACAGCCACACACAATAGGCGTAGGTAATAGGACTGCCCCAGCCTCTACTTCTGGCTAATTTGTAGTTCCTATCCAGAAATGTCCTGTGAGGTTTGAAATTATTTTATTTTATCGGTGGGAGCTGGAGGATATGCTGATCTTAGTGCTTTTATGTTTTACCATTTTTCTCTGTCTGTCTGTCTCACTTTCTCTATTTATTCAATCACACCATTTATTTGGCTCTCCCTCTACGTGTTATTTCTGCATCATTCTCAGCAGGCCGAGTGAGTGTTCTGGGAGTAACTATGGCAACTATGGGCAGTCCGTACCCATTCCAGTCCCCACACAGATTCACAACTACCAGCGCATGGAGCAAAACCTCCAGTTCCCAGGTCAAGAGAGCTCTCCACGGTGAGTGAAAGCACATTCTTTTACACTAAGGGGAAAATTCCCTCTTGAAATTTGAATTTGAATAGAGTGCATTAGACAGGTTCCTGAGGTAAAAACTCTCCATATGAAATGTTTAAATGATAACTTATAGGGCTGGGACAATACACCCATCTCCCAATTCAATACAATCACGATATTTGGGTGCCAATGCGATATGTATTCTGATTTTTAAGAATTCAAACGTCACGTGACACACATAGATAACGACACATTTAGCTCTCTGTTGGAACAAAAGTGGGGAACTTCTGTCCACCTTGTTTCGGAAATAAAAGTGTAGATTTAAAAAAATAAAAAATACATTACTATAGGTGAATCCGCCCTAATAATTTATAAACCTTAAAAGCTACGAGGTTGGTTATTGATATTTCGATAAGACGTCATCAACCTGTGTTTGTTTCAACTTAAGTCTAAGATAGTGTTTTACTGTGAAATTTACTTTGAACAGCTACATTACCCATGATGCTGTACGGAAAATTCCACCAATCAGAGAGTATTACCAAGCAAAATGCGCCAAAAGATCTTGTTAGCTCCGTCCACTCCCATGAATGTGGGAGAAATAAATAATAATAATAATAATTTAAAAAAAAAATCCAAATCCAGTTACACAACAGGACCATTAACCTGGCCCAACACAAGCTCTGCAGCAAAACATAAATAATTGCATCATTTAATTATATGCTCATATGTAAAATAATGTTTTTTTCTGAACAGGCAAGAAATTTTTCTATTTCTCTCAATCAAAACTTCTCATTTTGGTTTCACTTCATAAAAATTTACATTCACATCAGAATTTGAATTTTCTGATTATTATTCTAAATATTCAGTAAATATTTTGGAAAAGTATTTTTCTGCCATGGTCTATAAAAAGGGAATTAATAAATTGCATATAATTAATTAAATACATTTTCGTGGCAATACTCTTTTATTAATACTTTATTTTTATAATATATTTAGAGTTCATTCATTCAGAAAGTTAAACAATAAAAATGACCAGTGCAGCAATACATGGATTTCTGTGATTTGTTTGTATTTTTTTACAGAAATTTCAATTGTTTTGTACCTAAATTTGAATTAAATTCAAATGGAATTTCAGAGGCATGTTTTCTTTTTCTTTCTTTCTTTCTTTCTTTCTTTCTTTCTTTCTTTCTTTCTTTCTTTCTTTCTTTCTTTCTTTCTTTCTTTCTTTCTTTCTTTCTTTCTTTCTTTCTTTCTTTCTTTCTTTCTTTCTTTCTTTCTTTCACAGATCTGCCACGGTCCAGCGGTGCAGTAGCGGGAGCTTTCTGGCCTGTGGAAGGACAGGGCCTTCTCCTCCTCAGCCTGGTTCTGCTCTCACTTCTCGCAGACTGTCCACAGGAGGCACAAAACCCTTCCAGCTCTCTCCACAGGGTGAGTGCCATTGTCCTTGGCCCTTAGCCTTAGTCATGTCACTGTAGCTAAAGATGATTTAGGAATCCTTGTGTTTCTCAACAAACTCTCTGGCTCTCCACTCTGTTTTTGTCTCAAAAGTGGGCACCATTCCTGAGTTGCCAGGCCAAGTTTGCCCGGCGAGTACAGAAATGGTTCACAGGGGCTCTCGGGGTGGAGGTAAAACATTTTTTTTTTTTTTTTTAAAGGAACATCAGTATTTCATAGCACAATTCATTTCCCTTTTGAAAATTTCGCATTTCAAGAAAGTGGGAAAACTATAGCTTTCATGTGAACTCTTCCCAGAATATATGTTATCCATTATTTTTTCATTTTTGGATGACTTCTCTTTCACTCTTCCCGGCTGTGCCTGTTTAGAGACCAATGCTCGGCCTCAACAGCAGGGTCTAGGCACACGGCTCAACAGCGCCCCTTGTTTGCTGGAGGCGGCTGGTGGGTGCAGGCAGAAGATCAGGAAACAACATTCAGACCCAGTGGTAGCCCCTCAGGGAAACATGATGCCCTTTAGGACCCTGCACTCTTCACCCAGGCTTAGTGAACTTATGCAACGCAACCCCCTACCAACCATCCTGGGTTCTCCTTCCAGAGTAAGACCTTGTTTACTTATATATTCCCAGTATACAGTCCTATCCAAAAGTTTGGGATTAGTTAGAATTTTTTTTATGTTTTTGAAAGAAGTTTCTTAATGTACAGATCCCTTAAAGCAGTGGTCGTGAAGCTATGGGTTTTTCAGGTCTCTCAGCCTTTACCCACAAATGATCAATACAAAAAAATAGAGAGACATCAACAGAAATCAGCTCTCCAGCAGCCATTTAAAATTCCTTTGATGTACAGCCTACCGAAGTTAATTAAATGTTTATGATCGTACAAAAAATATTCAAGTTTTACAAGCCAAAGTGTGTGTTCAATGAAAGTGGCTATATAAACTTTGATATATAATTTTATTTTAAATTTCGATACATTTCACCCGCTGGTACTTTTGCTTTTGGTGCAGAAACCCTTTATTTCTTATAAATTTATGTATGATAATCCATGCAGATTTCAGTTAACAATACTGTTTAAAGTTATTAATAATGAAACATGAATGGATGAATGAGAACGAGCAGGATGTGCTTTATTTTGAAAAGAAATATTAAAAGTGCAAGAAGTCGCAAAATAGAACAGCATCCTGTCAGTAGAATTCAGTCTGCACACTGAGTGCAAAATGGACAAGCAGAGTAGCCTTTGTCTTCGGTTGCGCATCTAAATGGGCAAATAAACACAAAAAATATATCAAAATGCCAAGTCAAGTATTCACGTAAACACAGTAGATATAAGAACTGTTCTCTCTCTCTCTCACACACACACACACACACTTTTGTGAGAGAAGGCAAAAGCATTGACTTATTTTTCCTCCTACCTATATTTTTTTTCATCCACCGCCATTACCCTTTAGAGGCTCAGTACTAATGCTCACTAAGGATGCATTTATTTGATCAAAATATAGTTAAAAACTGCAATATTGTAAAAGTATATTTTAAAATGTAATTATTCTTGTGATGAGCTGAATTTTCATCACCATTACTCCAGTCTTCGGTGTCACATAATCCTTCAGATATCATTCTAATTTGCTGATTTGGTGCTTAAGAAATATTTCTTTTATCAGTGTTTAAAAAAGGTGTGTTGCTTAATATTTTTGTGGGAACCATGATCAATTTTTTTTTTTTGTTCAGAATATTTTGATGAAATCAAAAGTTCAATAGGAGAACATGCATTTGAAATATGTTTTTTCTCTGTCAATTTCTTCCTGACCCCAAACCTTTGAAATGTGGCGCATGACTGTACTATGTAATAAATACAAACAAATAATTTAAACATATCCTTTTTCAGGCCATGCCCCCATATGAGTTTCCCAAGCCCCCAAGTTCCCCAAACATGGTCACATTTCTTACCCACCAGGGCCTCAGACCAGCTCAGGGAGAGGCTAGTTTGTCTCCTGTCTACCAGCCTGAGGAGAGAAAAGGCTTTGGGAGGTAAGAGAAGAGGAGTTTGGTAGAGCTCCATTCCAAACCCTAATAAGCTGCCTCGATGTCAAAATAGGCTGCTTTGTAAACCGATAAAAAGTTTTTCCTCTTTTTTTGCTTCTTTTTTTAATCATCCTTTCTTCTCGGAACAGGTCTCAGAGTGTTGGTCGCCTATCTGATGTGCTGCTTATGGCAGCGTTTGGGGGTCAGCGAGGAGAAAGAGGCAGCATGGAGAATCTCAATTCTGACAGAGGCATAGACATCACAGGTTAGCTCACTGACGCATTAACAATAGGCGACCCCAATTTTATTATTCCGATAAATTAATTTTTTTCTACATTATATTTACATTGGATGAATGCCATTTTTAAATATATCAAATGTGTAATTTATTCCTGTGATGGTAAAGCTAAATTTTCAGCATAATTTCTCCAGTCTTCTGGGTCAAATGATCCTTCAGATATCATTCTAGTAATATGCTGATTTGCTAGAAACATTTCTTCTTATTATTCTTATTATAAATGTTGAAAACAGTTGTGCTGCTTAAAGGCTTAGTTCACCCAAAAATTGATTTCATTAATTACTCACCCTCATGTCGTTAGACACCGGTAAGACTTTCGTTCCTCTTCGGAACACAAATGAAGATATTTTTGTTAAAAACCTGATTGCTGAGAAAGGCTTCAGATAGGCCTTCATTGGCATTCAGTACATTCCCACATACAAGACCCATAAAGGCACTAAACACATCGATACAAAGTCCATCTCACTACAGTGGCTGTACAATAATTTTACAATGCAATGAAAATAGTTATTGTGCGCACAAAAATCAAAATAACGACTTTATCCACCAAGTTATTGACGTGGACTCGACGCATACGCGAGAATATGACGCAGCTCCACCTAGAGCCCTGCATTTATGCCCGAGTCCGACGGGCCCCGACTTTTTTACGCCCCTCGGGCCGGGCTTCGGGCCAATTTTCACGTCATACCTAAAACGCTGGCCGGGCTTCGGGCCTTTTTTAGGCTTCTCCTTCTTTTTATATTTATTTTATTAATTAAAAGGAACAATGAGATGTTCTGCGCTGGTGAACACGAGACCATAATAGCTAACGCGACTGTCAAGATGGCTCGCACAGTGTTCAGAGCATGTTCAGAGTCCGCGCCAGCAGCAGTAGCGCGCGTTTCTTCAGCGCAGCTGCTAGAGGCCGGAGACACACTGCAAGCGTGGTGTGAGCGTGGCGTTTCTGTTGCGTGTAATCCGCGGGGCGTCTGCTGCTATTAATGAACAGGGCTATCAATGTAGTCTGATCACTAAACAAACCAATTCAGAAGGATGAAAGCATTTCAGACGAAACTGGACAAATGTAAATGTAGCCTATCTGGTTGTTTAAACCACATGTATACATTTTACTCCTGGTAAACGGTTAAAAAATAAACGTGTGAGAGCGTGTTATGGGCTATATGTTGTAGTCAGATAGATATGATGGCGCTGCACGCATCGCCGCAAATGACTACTGCAAGCCAACGCAAATGGGCGTAAATGAAACTTAAAATAAGTCTTAGATGCTCAAAAACACAATCATCTTCAATAAAAATGAATGAGACTTATGATCTTACCAGTGCGCGCTTTCTTATGTGGTCTTTGAATTTGAAATAAGCTGCTGAATAAAATGCATCTTGAATCTTTTGCTTCGGTTGCTGTAAACTCCGTTAAATGAGCATATACCACGGGAATTGAAGATCGGATTTATATTCATTTTGCGTAGGTGTAAGGTAGGCTATAAGACAACCTGCATGTTCTTTTTTTTATTATTTGTTTTTAGATTGTTTAGCTCCGTTTGCGAGAGCCGCGAGCAGAATCAGCCTGCCTCAGCTCGTCAAAAATGCCTTTTAGGCTACTGGTGGTAATAGTTGGCGAAGTTAACTAACATTGTGATGCTTGAAGTGTTTTATATTTATGGATTTTATTATAGGCAAGACAAGTCAAGAGTTGATTTGAGAGACTAAATAGATTTAATATGCGGTTAACTCACTGTCGGCCGCTGGTCGCTTGGTCATCACTTAAAAAAAATTAACTATAATTTAACAAACAAAAAAATGCTCTAAACATTTTTCTAAATTAACTCAATAAAGAAACGAAACGAAATATAACTACTTTGACATTAAAAACAAAACAGAACTATTTTAATGGCTGAAAGAAAAAGAAAAAAAGAAAAAAAAAGAAAAAACGGGCTCCAGTCGGACACGGGCCGAGAATTTTGATAAGCTGTCGGACACGGGCCGGGCTAGGGCCTCAGCGTCTCGGGCCAGGGCCAGGGCCGGGCTAGGGCCTAGATTTGAGGCCTGTGCAGGGCTCTAGCTCCACCATTCAGATACATGACCCGGAAGAGAAGGAGCGCCGCTATCACGTGAGTTCACGTCCGAGACCTACACGGAAAACAATAACTTGGCAGATAAAGTCATTATTTTGATTTGTTTTGCACACAAAAACTATTTTCGTCGCATAGTAAAATTATTGTACAGCCACTGTAGTGTATCGATGTGTTTAGTGCCTTTATGGGTCTTGTGAGGTGGTCAGTGGGAATGGACTGAATGCCAATGGAGACCTTTCTGAAGGTCTTTTTTTTAAAAATCTTGACCCCAAACAAGGTAGTGTAAATCTGTAAAATGAGGAAAGGGAACATCAGTAATTGTCTTCGTCTTTAAATGTCAAGTTATATGCAGTCTTCATATAACACATTCTTTTTTTTCTGCTCACAGCACCACCTGGTGGTGGAGGCATTGTGGTGGGCTCAGGTAGCCCTGCTCGTGTAGTGTTCACTGTAGGTTCTCCGCCCAGTGGAGGAACACCTCCTCAGTGTTCTCGCTCAAGGAAGTTCTCTGGTAAGTTTGCTTTTTCCCTACAAATTTAATTTCTTCATGATTTCTACATTTAAAATGGATCCACTGACCTGAGTGTTTCATAGTAGGCTCTTCAAGCTCCATTAGTCCGGTAGGGTCCCTCACCAGCCGCTACCCGCAAACAGGCATTCTCCTGGACGGCTGTGAGGGTCCCTCCAGTCCCCGCTACGGTTTCACGGACCCCATGTCAGCCAACCTACAAGGAGCCGTGACTTTTGAAGCCCCTGAACTACCAGAGGAGACCCTAATGGAAGTAAGTACAAAATTGACTGCATTTTGTTTTGATAGTCACGCTACCTAGTTTATGTTCAAGTCTAACGCCACACTTCTCTCTCCACTGCAGCAGGAACACACAGACACTTTGCACAGGCTCCGGTTCATGCTAGACTTCGCTCGATGTATGGTGGATGTAGCAGAATCCCGGAGTGGAGAGGCTGCCCAGGCTGACCTCTCTTCCACCAGCCTGCTCCAGCAACAAAGCCAGGTGGCCGACCAGATCAGCTCTTTGAGCCGGGAGTGGAGGTGAGAGGATGTCCACCATAATGCTCTCTCACAACTAGGAATCTCTCTAGTAATTGATCATAGTTGCATTTGTTAAAAAAAAAATTGTGAGCATTTGAGAATCTGTGTGTCAGTGTTGTATAATGTTGTATAAAATCGTTTCTTGTGAAAGTCAACTGAAATAGCAATTAATAGATTCTGGTTCTGCATAGTGGTGTTAAAAATGTGTATATTTGTGTTGTGCTAGTTATGCTGAGCAGTTGGTGCTTTACATGAAGACTGCAGAGCTTCTGTCATCTTCAATACAGACAGCCATGGAAGGTATCAAGCAGGGAAAACTCTACCCCTCTACCACCGTCAAACAAGGTCAGCAGTTCAGACACACTGTCTTCTCACCATCATTGTAAAGCACAGCAGTAGCCATCCACTTTTTAAGCATAGTTCCTATTCTTTTTCTAATTTGGCATTTTGAAATTGTCCATTCAAACGAATGAAGATGTGAAAGAGCTCAATTCAGTATTCACATCCTATCAGACACGGGCGAGTTCTTTCGCATCAAATTGGCAAGGCTAAAAACGTCCCATTGATAAATTTCCATGTCCACACAGCACTGGTCCGATCGTGACAGTGACAGTTCTGTCAACTTTTGGCCATCAGGCAGTCCTGCTGAGCCCTGCATTTAGATTTAGCTAATCTAGCAATTCTCTTTGTGTGGCACGTGTAAAGCCTTTCCCTTTCTCTTGCGTTGAGTGCATGTGTGTGAGAAAGCTACAGAGCGCATTCTCAGCCAAGTGACGGTGTGTAAAGCTCAGTAGGCAATAAAATGATATCTGCACTAAATATATTTTTTGCCTCTGACAATCACAGGTGACTGAAATCGTTCCATTTATGTTTTGAGTAAAGATAAAAGATGGAGCAAGATTTGTTTTGCAAAATTTAATGCTACATCACTCATTCACATTAGTGCTGGGATAACGTTTGTGCTGTTATTGATACAGTTCCCACATGTGCACCGCAATAAATTAGAAACACACACACACACACAGGTTTGTTGATAGACACACACTGCTGATGCTGAAGAATTACAGTTGAAACATCTCATAATGTACCTCAAACTAAGTAGTATCACTGAGAAACTTCCTGCTCAAGGTTTGGGTTGAATAACTAGTTCTTCCAAATGTTTCATTGATTCGGACTCACGCTGGGATTGGTGTTAAGTCATTAAGTTACGTCATCATGTGTGTACAATTACTGAGCTTTAGGAAGGCATCTGATGGAGCTGAAGATCAGTTATGGCAGTTGTTTCTGAAATACGCGCTGTACACGATAACCAATCACAACAGACAGGGTCATTTGAAATCAGAGCAGAGTAGGCTCGCGCAAAGGAGGGATTTAGAGAGACTGATTCATCCATCGAGTCATTTGACAATATTGAACATTGTGGTTATGTGCAATGTATATGCATGTTAACCTGTTGTAGGAGACCTCCAAAACAAAATTAGGAAACTTTAAAATAGCATAATAGGGGCAATTCATTTTTAATTTTACATTATTATGATTTGCTTTAATTACCAAACTCCAGTTTGAGAAACACTGGTGTAGGGTGACTGACTCATCGCAGTTCTTTATTGGACTAAGATACAATTACGATACAATATCCAATGTGAAAATAAGGATATCCAAATAGATATTAATAACCATACAGTGGAACTGAAGGTGTTTACACGTTGATGTTTTGCAGTGGTTCGGAGGCTGAATGACCTGTATAAGTCCAGCGTGATGTCCTGCCGCTCTCTGAGCGCTCAGCTGGAGCGATTCTTCTCCCGTAAACACAAACTCATGGACCACATCAACAGCATCACCGCAGAGAAGCTCCTCTTCAGCCACACCGTACAGATGGTAAGAATGTAAACTCTTAAACAAAAATGGTTCCATACTGCAGCTTTCACTGCTATGAGAAGAACCGTGTGCTCACCAATGGACGTTTTATTGATGATTCTTAAGGCCACAATATGTTATTTTTTACCACTAGAGTTTTATTATTTAAAACAAAGGTGTAGCTTGCTTCCACTTCTTCCACTCATGCATGTGTATGTGAGGAAACGCAGCACTGTTTAATCATACTAGGTACATTTGAATTATAATTGTTATAATGTTAATCTGTGTGTTTTTAAGTGGCTTCTGTGAGACATTGGTTGCACACTGAAGTTAGCCAGATTGATATAAGTAAACATGGTACTCGCGGTAAATCAAGAAAACGAGATTTAAAGGTGCCATGAACTGGCTTTTTTTCTTGTGTTGTCTGAGGTCAACTAATGACGTTCGTTTGGTTTTTACATTCAAAAAAATCATAACTAATAAGTACTAGGCTATTTTCTACACTGGTTTTGAGGCTGTCTTCTGAACGCTGGTTTTTGATGGGCGTGCCGGACTGGAGACTTGGAGGTAAACGCCCACGGCTAGGATTGGATAAGATTTGCATATTTAATGAGCTTCAGCTCTGCTGTTATATCTAGCCCCTGTCAGTTCAGTTCACATGAGAGAGATTATTTTGAAAGCGGCAACCGCAACTTGTCTTTATCAAACAAACACAATTATTTATTTCTCATCCACCCGCGATTGTATTACATAGCCTGAACCCGTGCGATCGGTCGATATAAGCGCGAACCGTGCGCACACACACATACACACACACAGGTGCACGCTCGGCGGGCGTACATTTTGGTCTGGTACAGCCCCAAGAACGGTACTATTACGTATAAAAAAGATGTTTACTCACATACGTTTGTTGCACCATTCCTGTCGGATCCAATATAGAAGGCACAGCATTATGTCTGCAAATCCAGCACTTGAGACTTGTTTACAAACGATTCCGCAGTGAAATGAAGCGAGCACACAAATGGTCTTCCCCATGTGAGCTGGAACTTCATTAAAAATAAATGAAGTATCACACATTCCTAATATTATGATCCGAAGGAAGCTTATGCAGCGACTGTGTTCTTCCACAATATCTTGCCGTCTTCTTCCACATTGTTTTTGCTGCTGGCTTGTGATCGACCGATCACGTTCTATAGAGGTGTGTATTATAGCGCTATGACATAAGAATGAAGCACACAGTCTTTTTTTTGGGCCTGGTGTCTATAAAAGCTTTTCTTTGACTAAAAAGGATGTTTTCAGCTCTGAAACTTACAGGAATTTTTTTATTTATTTTTTAAATAATATTATTATTACGTTTCATTGAACACACAACAATGTACATCACATGTCTGTAACAACACACATAATGTACAAAAACAAAACAAACAAAAAGGGGCTCATATTAATAGAAATGTGCAATAGCACAAATCAACACTGGGTAATACAATATGTACTTTGGGAGCCAGGGTTGACAACACATTACAGAAAATAATAGTTACCCAGATATTTACACAATAAAGTAGGGTAACCGGATAATTTTATATTACCATGACCCTTTATATATATCAAAAGCTCAAGGGAAAGTTGATTTCTCAATTCATCAATTAGGTAATTGAAACAATAAGACTAACTGTGTTGAGCTATATAACAATGATTCGTTTTCTGTTGCTAAATGTATCCAAAAAGTTGCTCACCAGTCTAATAAAATGCATAATATATTAAACCATGTTTCTCTGATTTCTACAAAATAAAACTGGACATTTAGGGTAACACAGGAATGATGTAATTTATTGTCATATTATATGTCACATTATATGTGATTTAAATCCAGAGAAAGAAGCCTTTTTTTTAACCGTCTTTAAGCC
The DNA here is from genome assembly GCF_024679245.1 of Pseudorasbora parva. Lineage (NCBI taxonomy): Eukaryota > Metazoa > Chordata > Actinopteri > Cypriniformes > Gobionidae > Pseudorasbora > Pseudorasbora parva. The sequence continues at coordinate 14,803,928 of NC_090189.1, read as the reverse complement.
TGGTTAAAAAAGGCTTATTTCTCTGGATTTAAACGTTCTTGGAAACATTTGGAATAATGTAAGTACACAAGTTAACAAAATATATAACATTGCTCTAGTGGTTTTTAGATATTTTAATCCAAAGATCTAGCATATTTTGCCTTTTTTTTTAAGAAAAATTACTAAATATGAAGAATTTGAAATAATCTAAAGCTTCTTTTTTCCACAATAAAGAACCTTTTGTGCATTGCAAAGGTTCCATGGATGTTTCTTCATAGATGCCAATAAAGAATCTTTAATTTTAAGAGTATGGCCTTGAAATGTCAGGAAATTCTGAAATTGCTTCTGGACTAATGAATGGAATGCATGTAATATATATATATATATATATATATATATATATATATATATATATATATATATATATATATATATATATATATATATATATATATATAAAAAAATTTAAATGTGTACTGTCATTTTTTTTTTTTTTTAATGCATCCTTGCTGAATAAAATTACTGTATACATTTCTTTAAATCTGTGTTGGCGCTGCTGCTGTCCTTTATAGTTATGAAACGGCAGCATAAATGCGCTTTTCAACCACACAGTATAATTTTTTTTGTTGTTGTTAAAATAATTGAAATGACCACAGTGTAGCATGGCACATATATGCACCGTTAGTTTCTAACAAGTGACCATTAAAAAGAGAGATTTATTTACATGGACTGCAGCAATTAACATTTTGTCGGAACCTCTAGTAAATGCTGTTATCTATTCAAAATCATGGGAGGTTAGTGATCTCTGTTTTAAACCGAGGTTTTCAATTGATCCAGAATCGTGCCGCTCTAATGCTGAGCTGTAAAATATTCATCACCTTGTATAACAGTTTCTTTTTCAGATTTGTTCTATGTTTTCTATTTCTAATGCCTTTTTAGCTTAGAGCTGTTTGTCAGGTGTACTTAAGAAGTTGTCTGATCTTACAGGTGCAGACGGCTGCTCTGGATGAGATGTTTCATCAAGGGGAAGCTTCAGTTCAGCGCTACTACAAGGCTTTGCTGCTCATGGAGGGTCTGTCTCTCCTCCTCACAGAACAGGCTGACATCCTCAGCGTTAGCAAGTGTGAGTAAAACCACACATTCAGACTACCAACAGACTTGCGTATTAATGTTTTTGAGATCATTTGCATAACCAGTGTGATGTTTCCCCACAGGTAAGCAATGCATTGAACGCCGTCTCACCGCCTTGCAGTCGGGTCTCTGTGTGTAAAGTCGCTCCTCCGCACTGCTGTAACACTGTCAACATCACCGTTTCCTCTCTGAGCAACTTTCGGCGATTTCCATTTGCACCTCTCGAAGTGCTGTGGGGGAGGGAGCAGTCCTCTGATCGGACCGAGTTAATCCGATTGACAGCTGATGTCATAATAGTGGAAAAATACACATATGCAGATGTCATAACAGACACGGAAGGACAGAACAATACCTGTGTCTGCAGTCAAAATTAAACCTGTTTCCGCAACGATTCGCTCCTCGAGTTTAAAGTGTAGTACGAGATGCTTCTCAGTGCACTTGTTGGCACAAATTTCCATGTTATCAATGGGTAGTGCAATCTTGAGAAAAGGTTTACCCACCCCAGAAGTTTCTTATATTTTCCTTAGTTTGCATTTAGTTATCTCCCCATTCACTACGTTAACTAATAGCAGCGTTGTACAAAATAAAACACTTTTAAGATGATTATTAGTGCGTTTAGGGTCCATTTGTGTGATTTGAAGTTGAAGTAATTTTGGTTGGTTGGCTGAAATCCAAGTGTCCAGTTAGAAGTTATAATCGCTAGATAAAAGCTGCAGACCAACAAAATGGTGATTTTTGTGCACCATGTGAATGTTATAAGAGGCCCAAAATCTCCCTCACAGGGGACCAAATTACAAGCCATTCATAAAACAACTTATTTTGCCAATTATTTAAAAGACATTCTATCGTTTCACAGAAGGAAACTGTATAAAGCCAGCAAAATCATTTGTAGCACTTTAGTGAATGTTTACCAAGTAAGAGCATGTCAAACCTGTCTTTCTTCCGTAAAATGTCTTAGAAATTAATATTGTGTGCGTTGTTTGGACATCTCTTATGACCTGTTCATTTTCTCTCTTTCTCTTTTTTTTTTTAAATGGCTGATATTGTGTTTTTATTTTGTGTTTGGCAATCATTTGTCTGAATGTAGTTCGGCTTTTTAAGTTTGTCGCATTAGGGCTTGAACCGAGAGCAACACAAAGTTCCTGCGCCATCACAGAGGATTTTTAAGTGTTATTTAGTTGGAAATATTATGCCAAAAAGATCTTTCTAGTTTAGATAATGGCGGTATTAACGTCAGCCCGCTCAATATTAGGTTGGCACCAGAATTTATAAGGAACTCTTAATTATACCTCTTATTGGAATAATATGTGTGTCCTGGTGATCAGTCCCGTTCCAGACTTAAATGCCCATTTAGGACAGAATGTACTTCCTTTTGGGTTGTGCATGCATAGATATTCCTGTTGTTGATGTGAGCTGTGTGTAATCTGACACCGGTATATAAAGAACAGGCCTTAAGATAGTAGTCTATTCTAGCTTGCTGCACCGTTTGAGGGCTCTTTAGTTAGGTAAGCAGAAGACATTCAAAAAAACGAGCGGACCACCACAGTTTTTCACATTAAGAGCTATATAGTCATTCCTTTTTAGTCTTATTTCAATTGTGCTGTATATGAACAGTGTGTGTATGTGTTGAAAATATTTAAAACATTTTTAAAATGTGCCTTTAAAGAGAAAAAAAAAAAGAAGAAAAAACTGAAACACTGAAAAAAATATTTTGCTCTGTTATATTTCTTGTTTCATTTTGTACATTGTCAGAATGGAGTGTGTGGTGTTTTGATTGGTTGAATTTGATTGGGTTAAGATGCTGTGGGAAGGATTTGGTTTCGCTTCACTTTTTATGTGTGTGAATGTATTTGTGTTTGTCATACACACTAGTTTGAGTAAACTGAAGTGCGTTGTCATGATAGTGAGACATAAGCTATTGTTTCGGTTTTGAGTTCCAAAGGCCAGTTGCCATCATAGTAACTTTGTAACATAGTAACTATGTATTTTCTTCCTTAAATACATACCACTTAAAATGCAATTTTAACAGCTTTGTTAAAAGACAAAAAAAAAATTTATTTTCTCTGTCTGAACAATTTGAGGAGTATGCAGCATTAAGGTGTTTTCCCATGCAGTGTGTTTGTGTTTTGCTTTTTAAACTGCATCAAATAAAAAAAACACGTTTAATCCATCAAATGTTAATCGCTGCCTAAATTGACATTTTAAATCCCTATGTAAAGCATGAAGTCATCTCTGATTTAAGCGTCATTGAACTTGCAATATGTGAGCTCACCGGTTCTGCATCACTACTCTGATGTCTTCTCCAGTTATTAATAACGTACATGTTTTACCTTGGTCTCTCAGTATCATGTGTAAATATGGATTGTAAATTATCGCTTTAAACTTGTACATTTAAAAAACGCATGGACATTTGCTTTCCGTCACCCTCTCCCCACCAAAGATATGAACGATGCCAATTGTGACTGTTGATAAACATTTACAGTTGTCTGTTCTGTAAAAAGACCTGTACACACTCTTTCATGGCAAATGTAAGATGTAACTCTTTGCTTTAAACAGTACAGCTCCAATAAAAGGAAAACTGAAATAAACATTGGCTTTTTTGGTTGTCCTGTTTTGGAAGTGTTGAAATCTGTAGACACATTTTTGAATGAATTTGTGATTTCTATATTAATTAAAAGTTTATGTATTAATTAATTTTACAATTATATTTCAATTTATATGTATTGTTTGATAATTTGTGTATTTAAATTAAACTGTGTACATTTTAATTAAACTAATACTTAAATATAAATTGTCATATAAATGTATTATTTCATTATTAAATTATATTTTATACATTTAAGGTTTATTTATTTAAGAATTTTACAATTATATTTTCATTTATATGTATTGTTCACTTATGTATCAAATAAATTGCATACATTTGAATTAAACTACTACTTAAATATAAATTAGAATTTAAATATATTATTCATTATATTTTATATATATATATATATATATATATATATATATATATATATATATATATATATATATATATATATATATTCATTATATATAGGTTTATGTATTTACAAATTTGACAATTATATTTTAATATATAATTATTTTATGTATCAAATTGCATTTTAAAATATTAAATAAATATATATTTTATTTTAAATGTATTATTTTATTTAAACATTTCATACATTTATTTATTTTTAAAGTATTAAATTACATTTAATTAAACTATTACATACATAATACATATAAATTCGATTTTAAATGTATTTCTTACATTTAATGTGTTTATTTGTAATTAAACGTGTGAAATAAATACATTTAAAAAAAACTATTAATACCATAGACTGTAAAAAATGAATACACTTGAGGGAAATTGTAAAAACGGCTCCCCTATGGTGTATATTTTGAAAACCTTGCAACCTAATTTAGTTCACGCGAGATTCAGCGAGATGTGAAAGTTCAGCCGCTCCACGTGGGTGTATTCATCATGGTACAGGGGAAGTAAATAAGTTGTTGCAGTGAAGATAGATCATACTGCTGTCAGAAATATTTTTTTTTCTAGATTAATAGCATTTATTATTTTAAATAATGCCAGTTATATCATTCCGATTTTGTACAAAAGACATTTGTGAGATCCTCACAGGAGAGTTTGTAATGACATGCTGAGGTCCTGTCGGATCGTTCACATTTTATCACGACATTTATCCCAGTTCTCGAAATCAAAGGTACGTTTCTTAACAAAGCGTTCTGCTGTAAAGTAACTGAAGAATGCTCATTTAATGTTCACCGCTAACTGAAATGCTCTTCAGGGTGGCCAGGTCAGTCCGATATTAAAATCCCGTGTGTTTTGCTTGTCCTGCGAGATGACTGAGGATTCAATCAAAGCTTTGAAAAGACCAGCAGATGATAGTCACGTCGAGACTGAGCATGAAGACAAGAAGCTTAAAACAGACCAAGATGAGAAGAAATATCCCAAGAAAAAGGTGGCCATGCTGATAGCATATTCAGGCAAAGGCTATTATGGGATGCAGGTGAGTTGAGATTTATATATTGCTGTTAGTGTTGGGTGTTACTTAAAAAAGTAAATAATTACTAGCTACTACATCTGCACCCGAGTTATTAGATTATGGTTACTGTACTAATTACTCTCTCTATAAAGTATAACTCATTGCATTATTTATTACTAATTACATTTTAACTCCCATATCAACCTCGACCAGTTGAGTAATACTGTAAAGATGAAACTGCTCTTAATTCATTCAAATAAATAATTTGAAATTGCATAATTATTCTGACCTACTATTGCATAATTATACTTAACTGACCTAAGTATTTAAATGGAGGAGGTTGCATTAAAAACAAATTTGTACATACATTAGATGTTTAAAAGTGGGGTAAGTGTAACCAGTGTTGATATTTCAAATCAAACACGCCCCTATTTTGACAGCTCCGCCCCACACATGCGTAACCCAGGCAACGACTATGGCAATGTTCAATGAAAAAGTAATCCCTTCCATCCCAAAAAGCAAACAGTTCTCATGAACAACTCCATAGCACAAGCATGACAGACCAATAATGACAGTTTTGGGGAAGCTACTCTGAAACTGTAGCTTTACAAGATACTTGCAAGTTAAAGTAGTTAAGTTACATTCAAGCTACCATTTTGAAAAAGTAGTTAGCTACACTACAAGTTACTATCAAAAAGTAGCTAGCTACTTTTTTTTACAATGACAAATAACTTTGAATAATTAATGAATAATGTTATACTATTTGGGGTTTCAAGCAACATAATGCAATGTAATTGATTTCAAAGAGTATAGTGTGAATTCAGGTTGATCGGGACACTTTGTCCCCCAGTCATTTCAATGGCAAAAACTGTCAGAATCATTCGATTTTGTAAACTATCCGATACACACGATAATCTAATATAGCCTATATCTCAAACTGACTGTCAAATGCAACATGGCTACAAATTTAACATCAGTGCAAGAACAAAATGTATGCAACTTAAATTAAATACTCAGGAGTCAGGAATAGGGTGATCACCATCAAACAAACTAAATGTGGGACGATTACTAAGTTTGTGTGGGACAATGTGAGACATGTTACCGACACTAAAACATAACCTGAATCGGTTATATAATTATGGAAGCTTATGTGTTATAATGTCTAAGTTAATAAAAACATTTGTATTCTGCCTTTCATATGGCAGAATCTTAAAAAGATTGTGTCCTTTAGTCCCTCCCAGAAAACACCATTACATCACAATGTAACATAACATGTCTTTATTTTACATGTCATTTAAATTCAACATCACTAAGCTCAAAGGCAGCAGGCCTTTAAAACCAACTAAAACCCAACAAAATAAATAATGAACAAATACAATATAAATCAACGTGAAATTAGTTAATTGACAGTCTTATATATTAATTTATATTACATATTAAAAATATAACCAATTTACCGAAACACATGGAACGAGTCACTGCTCCACATTTTAATTGACAGCCGTCAGCTGTTGTTTTCGTAAGGCGGGATGTTACTTACGCGCTGTTAAATATAGGTGAAAAATAGGCTACACCTCAAAAAAATAATGAATAAAATGCTTTCTTAAAAAGGCAAAAGAACACATGCATTTCTTACTATGATAATTAAAAACCAACAGACTGATGAAAATGTGGTACGTTTTCTCAATATGCGGGGCAAGGGGTGAAATTTCTGTACGGTGCACACAAAGCGCTGTAGACGGGTGGTCACCCTAGTACGGATTAGTCTAAAATGCAGGTTAAACTCACAGCACAGGCAGTGATGGACTGCAGCATTCTGAACAAAACGCTCTGAGAATCATGAGCTGCTCGCGTGAACGGTGCAGGCGCTTTGCTTGTCTATTTATTTTCATTTAAAATGGTTTCATTTAAAAGAGGACATTTCAAGCTTTTTTATAGCCTACACATATATCTCATGTTTGTGAAGCAAGTAGCCTGCTGAGTTTTGCTTTATTTATTAGACGCACTCCAGATCATGTGCGACGCATCTGGCCCCTTCGTGTCACAATTACAGCCTGCTAGTCTATTTGCTTACTATTTATTAAATACGGGCAATTTACTGATGAAACCTTGATTAAAATTAAGATAAAAATGTATGATTTATTTTAAATAAAGGTTTTCTATAATAGAAAACTTAATGAAGTGGTCAAAATCATTTCTGACATTCTGTCTTTGACATATACGTAGTAGCACATCTCTGCACTTTTCATAATCGATGTAGCCTAGATGTTATTTATAAATCACACTATACTTAATATTAATATTTATTTAAACATAAATATTAAACAAAATACATTGTTTAATGGCTATAACAGGTATAAGGCTACAGTACAGACTATGTCTTGAGGGGGATTTGAGAGAATGTTGTTTTACCGCTGAGTGGATCATGAGTGAAGAGCGTCTGTCAGGCTTATACAGTGTGGAAATGAACGGGTCTTATCATCGCTGAAGTGAACAACGATACTATCACAAATGGACAAACAAGTTAACATGACGCGAGCATATTCAAGAATCCAGCATATTAGTTACATTAGTACATAATTGTTTTATATAGAGTTGTTGTATAGTCTATACAGTATTAAATACAATTACTTATAATATTAATGTTTATCCTGTTCATCCAGAGAAATGCAAAGAA